>NW_027479803.1:0-64105 GCF_051014685.1 Ptiloglossa arizonensis
ACGTATAACGTATAACGTATAACGTATAACGTATAACGTATAACGTATAACGTATAACGTATAACGTATAACGTATAACGTATAACGTATAACGTATAACGTATAACGTATAACGTATAACGTATAACGTAATACGTATAATGTATAACGTATAACGTATAACGTATAACGTATAACGTATAACGTATAACGTATAACGTATAACGTATAACGTCTAACGTATAACGTATAACGTATAACGTATAACGTCTAACGTATAACATATAATATATAACGCATATCCTGGAACTTATGCCGTATAACGTATAGTGTGCAACGTATAACGTATAACGTATAACGTATAACGTATAACGTATAACGTATAACGTATAACGTATAACGTATAACGTATAACGTATATCGTGTAACGTATAACGTGTAACGTATAACGTATAACGTATAACGTATAACGTATAACGTATAACGTATAACGTATAACGTATAACGTATAACGTATAACGTATAACGTATAACGTATAACGTATAACGTATAACGTATAACGTATAACGTATAACGTATAACGTCTAACGTATAACGTATAACGTATAACGTATAACGTATAACGTATAACATATAATATATAACGCATATCCTAGAACTTATGCCGTATAACGTATAGTGTGCAACGTATAACGTATAACGTATAACGTATAACGTATAACGTATAACGTATAACGTATATCGTGTAACGTAGAACGTGTAACGTATAACGTGTAACGTATAACGTATAACGTATAACGTATAACGTATAACGTATAACGTATAACGTATAACGTATAACGTATAACGTATAACGTATAACGTATAACGTATAACGTATAACGTATAACGTACAACGTATAACGTATAACGTATAACGTATAACGTATAACGTATAACGTATAACGTATAACGTATAACGTATAACGTGTAACGTATAACGTATATCGTGTAACGTATAACGTGTAACGTATAACGCATAACGTATAACGTATAAAGTATAACGTATAACGTATAACGTATAACGTATAACGTATAACGTATAACGTATAACGTATAAAGTATAACGTATAACGTATAACGTATAACGTATAAAGTATAACGTATAACGTATAACGTATAACGTAATACGTATAATGTATAACGTATTACGTATAACGTATAACGTATAACGTATAACGTATAACGTATAACGTATAACGTATAACGTATAACGTATAACGTATAACGTATAACGTATAACGTATAACGTATAACATATAATGTATAACGCATATCCTAGAACTTATGCTGAATAACGTATAACGTATAACGTATAACGTATAACGTATAACGTGTAACGTTTAACGTATATCGTGTAACGTATAACGTAGAACGTATAACGTACAACGTATAACGTACAACGTATAACGTATAACGTATAACGTATAACGTATAACGTATAACGTATAACGAATAACGTATAACGTATAACGTATAACGTATACCGTGTAACGTATAACGTGTAACGTATAACGTATAACGTATAACGTATAACGTATAACGTATAACGTATAACGTATAACGTATAACGTATAACGTATAACGTATAACGTATAACGTATAACGTATAACGTATAACGTATAACGTATAACGTATAACGTATAACGTAATACGTATAATGTATAACGTATAACGTATAACGTATAACGTATAACGTATAACGTATAACGTATAACGTATAACGTATAACGTATAACGTCTAACGTATAACGTATAACGTATAACGTATAACGTCTAACGTACAACATATAATATATAACGCATATCCTAGAACTTATGCCGTATAACGTATAGTGTGCAACGTATAACGTATAACGTATAACGTATAACGTATAACGTATAACGTATAACGTATAACGTATAACGTATAACGTATAACGTATATCGTGTAACGTATATCGTGTAACGTAGAACGTGTAACGTATAACGTATAACATATAATATATAACGCATATCCTAGAACTTATGCCGTATAACGTATAGTGTGCAACGTATAACGTATAACGTATAACGTATAACGTATAACGTATAACGTATAACGTATATCGTGTAACGTAGAACGTGTAACGTATAACGTGTAACGTATAACGTGTAACGTATAACGTATAACGTATAACGTATAACGTATAACGTATAACGTATAACGTATAACGTATAACGTATAACGTATAACGTATAACGTATAACGTATAACGTATAACGTATAACGTATAACGTATAACGTATAACGTATAACGTATAACGTATAACGTGTAACGTATAACGTATATCGTGTAACGTATAACGTGTAACGTATAACGCATAACGTATAACGTATAAAGTATAACGTATAACGTATAACGTATAACGTATAACGTATAACGTATAACGTATAAAGTATAACGTATAACGTATAACGTATAACGTATAAAGTATAACGTATAACGTATAACGTATAACGTAATACGTATAATGTATAACGTATAACGTATAACGTATAACGTATAACGTATAACGTATAACGTATAACGTATAACGTATAACGTATAACGTATAACGTATAACGTATAACGTATAACGTATAACGTATAACGTATAACGTATAACGTATAACGTATAACATATAATGTATAACGCATATCCTAGAACTTATGCTGAATAACGTATAACGTATAACGTATAACGTATAACGTATAACGTGTAACGTATAACGTATATCGTGTAACGTATAACGTGTAACGTATACCGTATAACGTATAACGTATAACGTATAACGTATAACGTATAACGTATAACGTATAACGTATAACGTATAACGTATAACGTATAACGTATAACGTATAACGTATAACGTATAACGTATAACGTATAACGTATAACGTATAACGTAGAACGTATAACGTAGAACGTATAACGTACAACGTATAACGTACAACGTATAACGTATAACGTATAACGTATAACGTATAACGTATAACGTATAACGAATAACGTATAACGTATAACGTATAACGTATACCGTGTAACGTATAACGTGTAACGTATAACGTATAACGTATAACGTATAACGTATAACGTATAACGTATAACGTATAACGTATAACGTATAACGTATAACGTATAACGTATAACGTATAACGTATAACGTATAACGTATAACGTACAACGAGTAACGTATAACGTCTAACGTACAACGTATAACGTATAACGTATAACGTATAACGTATAACGTATAACGTATAACGTATAACGTATAACGTATAACGTATAACGTATAACGTATAACGTATAACGTATAACGTATACGTATAACGTATAACATATAATGTATAACGCATATCCTAGAACTTATGCTGAATAACGTATAACGTATAGCGTATAACGTATAACGTATAACGTATAACGTATAACGTACAACGTATAACGTATAACGTATAACGTATAACGTATAACGTATAACGTATAACGTATATCGTATAACGTATAACGTATAACATATAATATATAACGCATATCCTAGAACTTATGCGGTATAACGTATAGTGTATAACGTATAACGTATAACGTATAGTGTATAACGTATAACGTATAACGTATAGTGTATAACGTATAACGTATAACGTATAACGTATAACTTTTAACGTATAACGTATAACGTATAACGTAATACGTATAACGTCTAACGTATAACGTATAACGTATAACGTATAACGTATAACGTATAACGTGTAACGTATAACGTATAACGTATAACGTATAACGTATAACGTATAACGTATAACGTATAACGTATAACGTATATCGTATAACGTATAACGTATAACGTATAACGTATAACATATAATATATAACGCATATCCTAGAACTTATGCCGTATAACGTATAGTGTGCAACGTATAACGTACAACGTATAACGTACAACGTATAACGTATAACGTATGACGTATAACGTATAACGTATAACGTATAACGAATAACGTATAACGTATAACGTATAACGTATAACGTATAACGTATAACGTATAACGTATAACGTATAACGTATAACGTATAACGTATAACGTATAACGTATAACGTGTAACGTATAACGTATAACGTATAACGTATAACGTATAACGTATATTGTATAACGTATAACGTATAACGTATAACGTATAACGGATAACGTATAACGTATACCGTGTAACGTATAACGTATAACGTATAACGTATAACGTATAACGTATAACGTATAACGTATAACGTATAACGAATAACGTATAACGTATAACGTGTAACGTATAACGTATAATGTATAACGTATAACGTATAACGTATAACGTGTAACGTATAACGTATATCGTGTAACGTATAACGTGTAACGTATAACGCATAACGTATAACGTATAAAGTATAACGTATAACGTATAACGTATAACGTATAACGTATAACGTATAACGTATAAAGTATAACGTATAACGTATAACGTATAACGTATAAAGTATAACGTATAACGTATAACGTATAACGTAATACGTATAATGTATAACGTATAACGTATAACGTATAACGTATAACGTATAACGTATAACGTATAACGTATAACGTATAACGTATAACGTATAACGTATAACGTATAACGTATAACGTATAACGTATAACGTATAACGTATAACGTATAACGTATAACGTATAACATATAATGTATAACGCATATCCTAGAACTTATGCTGAATAACGTATAACGTATAACGTATAACGTATAACGTATAACGTGTAACGTATAACGTATATCGTGTAACGTATAACGTGTAACGTATACCGTATAACGTATAACGTATAACGTATAACGTATAACGTATAACGTATAACGTATAACGTATAACGTATAACGTATAACGTATAACGTATAACGTATAACGTATAACGTATAACGTATAACGTATAACGTATAACGTATAACGTAGAACGTATAACGTAGAACGTATAACGTACAACGTATAACGTACAACGTATAACGTATAACGTATAACGTATAACGTATAACGTATAACGTATAACGAATAACGTATAACGTATAACGTATAACGTATACCGTGTAACGTATAACGTGTAACGTATAACGTATAACGTATAACGTATAACGTATAACGTATAACGTATAACGTATAACGTATAACGTATAACGTATAACGTATAACGTATAACGTATAACGTATAACGTATAACGTATAACGTACAACGAGTAACGTATAACGTCTAACGTACAACGTATAACGTATAACGTATAACGTATAACGTATAACGTATAACGTATAACGTATAACGTATAACGTATAACGTATAACGTATAACGTATAACGTATAACGTATAACGTATACGTATAACGTATAACATATAATGTATAACGCATATCCTAGAACTTATGCTGAATAACGTATAACGTATAGCGTATAACGTATAACGTATAACGTATAACGTATAACGTACAACGTATAACGTATAACGTATAACGTATAACGTATAACGTATAACGTATAACGTATATCGTATAACGTATAACGTATAACATATAATATATAACGCATATCCTAGAACTTATGCGGTATAACGTATAGTGTATAACGTATAACGTATAACGTATAGTGTATAACGTATAACGTATAACGTATAGTGTATAACGTATAACGTATAACGTATAACGTATAACTTTTAACGTATAACGTATAACGTATAACGTAATACGTATAACGTCTAACGTATAACGTATAACGTATAACGTATAACGTATAACGTATAACGTGTAACGTATAACGTATAACGTATAACGTATAACGTATAACGTATAACGTATAACGTATAACGTATAACGTATATCGTATAACGTATAACGTATAACGTATAACGTATAACATATAATATATAACGCATATCCTAGAACTTATGCCGTATAACGTATAGTGTGCAACGTATAACGTACAACGTATAACGTACAACGTATAACGTATAACGTATGACGTATAACGTATAACGTATAACGTATAACGAATAACGTATAACGTATAACGTATAACGTATAACGTATAACGTATAACGTATAACGTATAACGTATAACGTATAACGTATAACGTATAACGTATAACGTATAACGTATAACGTGTAACGTATAACGTATAACGTATAACGTATAACGTATAACGTATATTGTATAACGTATAACGTATAACGTATAACGTATAACGGATAACGTATAACGTATACCGTGTAACGTATAACGTATAACGTATAACGTATAACGTATAACGTATAACGTATAACGTATAACGTATAACGAATAACGTATAACGTATAACGTGTAACGTATAACGTATAATGTATAACGCATATCCTAGAACTTATGCTGAATAACGTATAACGTATAACATATAATATATAACGCATATGCTAGAACTTATGCCGTATAACGTATAGTGTGCAACGTATAACGTATAACGTATAACGTATAACGTATAACGTATAACGTATAACGTATAACGTATATCGTGTAACGTATAACGTGTAACGTATAACGTATAACGTATAACGTATAACGTATAACGTATAACGTATAACGTATAACGTATAACGTATAACGTATAACGTATAACGTATAACGTATAACGTATAACGTATAACGTATAACGTATAACGTATAACGTATAACGTATAACGTATAACGTATAACGTTCAACGTATAACGTACAACGTATAACGTACAACGTATAACGTAGAACGTATAACGTATAACGTATAACGTATAACGTATAACGTATAACGTATAACGTATAACGTATAACGTGTAACGTATAACGTATAACGTATAACGTATAACATATAATGTATAACGCATATCCTAGAACTTATGCTGAATAACGTATAACGTATAACGTATAACGTATAACGTATAACGTGTAACGTATAACGTATATCGTGTAACGTATAACGTATAACGTATAACGTATAACGTATAACGTATAACGTATAACGTATAACGTATAACGTATAACGTATAACGTATAACGTGTAACGTATAACGTATAACGTATAACGTATAACGTATAACGTATATTGTATAACGTATAACGTATAACGTATAACGTATAACGGATAACGTATAACGTATACCGTGTAACGTATAACGTATAACGTATAACGTATAACGTATAACGTATAACGTATAACGTATAACGTATAACGAATAACGTATAACGTATAACGTGTAACGTATAACGTATAATGTATAACGCATATCCTAGAACTTATGCTGAATAACGTATAACGTATAACATATAATATATAACGCATATGCTAGAACTTATGCCGTATAACGTATAGTGTGCAACGTATAACGTATAACGTATAACGTATAACGTATAACGTATAACGTATAACGTATAACGTATATCGTGTAACGTATAACGTGTAACGTATAACGTATAACGTATAACGTATAACGTATAACGTATAACGTATAACGTATAACGTATAACGTATAACGTATAACGTATAACGTATAACGTATAACGTATAACGTATAACGTATAACGTATAACGTATAACGTATAACGTATAACGTATAACGTTCAACGTATAACGTACAACGTATAACGTACAACGTATAACGTAGAACGTATAACGTATAACGTATAACGTATAACGTATAACGTATAACGTATAACGTATAACGTATAACGTGTAACGTATAACGTATAACGTATAACGTATAACATATAATGTATAACGCATATCCTAGAACTTATGCTGAATAACGTATAACGTATAACGTATAACGTATAACGTATAACGTGTAACGTATAACGTATATCGTGTAACGTATAACGTGTAACGTATAACGTATAACGTATAACGTATAACGTATAACGTATAACGTATAACGTATAACGTATAACGTATAACGTATAACGTATAACGTATAACGTATAACGTATAACGTATAACGTATAACGTATAACGTATAACGTACAACGTACAACGTATAACGTATAACGTATAACGTATAACGTGTAACGTATAACGTATAACGTATAACGTATAACGTATAACGTATAACGTATAACGTATAACGTATAACGTATAACGTATAACGTATAACGTATACGTATAACGTATAACATATAATGTATAACGCATATCCTAGAACTTATGCTGAATAACGTATAACGTATAGCGTATAACGTATAACGTATAACGTATAACGTATAACGTATAACGTATAACGTATAACGTATAACGTATAACGTATAACGTATAACGTATAACGTATAACGTATAACGTATAACGTATATCGTATAACGTATAACGTATAACATATAATATATAACGCATATCCTAGAACTTATGCGGTATAACGTATAGTGTATAACGTATAACGTATAACGTATAGTGTATAACGTGTAACGTATAACGTATAGTGTATAACGTATAACGTATAACGTATAACGTATAACTTTTAACGTAAAACGTATAACGTATAACGTAATACGTATAACGTATGACGTATAACGTATAACGTATAACGTATAACGTATAACGTATAACGTATAACGTATAACGTGTAACGTATAACGTATAACGTATAGCGTATAACGTATATCGCATAACGTATAACGTATAACGTATCACGTATAAAGGATAACGTGTAACGTATATCGTATATCGTATACCGTATAACGTACAACGAGTGACGTATAACGCATAACGTATAACGTATAACGTATAACGTATAACGTATAACGTATAACGTATAACGTATAACGTATAACGTATAACGTATAACGTATAACGTGTAACGTATAAAGTATAACGTATAACGTATAACGTATAACATATAATGTATAACGCATATCCTAGAACTTGTGCTGAATAACGTATAACGTATAACGTATAACGTATAACGTATAACGTATAACGTATAACGTATAACGTATAACGTATAACGTATAACGTATAACGTATAACGTATAACGTATAACGTATAACGTATAACGTATAACGTATAACGTATAACGTATAACGTATAACGTATAACGTATAACGTATAACGTATAACGTATAACGTATAACGTATAACGTATAACGTATAACGTATAACGTATAACGTATAACGTATAACGTATAACGTATAACGTATAACGTATAACGTATAACGTATAACGTATAACGTAATACGTATAATGTATAACGTATAACGTATAACGTATAACGTATAACGTATAACGTATAACGTATAACGTATAACGTATAACGTATAACGTATAACGTATAACGTATAACGTATAACGTATAACGTATAACATATAACGTATAACGTCTAACGTATAACGTATAACGTATAACGTATAACGTATAACGTATAACATATAATATATAACGCATATCCTAGAACTTATGCCGTATAACGTATAGTGTGCAACGTATAACGTATAACGTATAACGTATAACGTATAACGTATAACGTATAACGTATATCGTGTAACGTATAACGTGTAACGTATAACGTATAACGTATAACGTATAACGTATAACGTATAACGTATAACGTATAACGTATAACGTATAACGTATAACGTATAACGTATAACGTATAACGTATAACGTATAACGTATAACGTATAACTTATAACGTATAACGTATAACGTATAACGTATAACGTATAACGTATAACGTATAACGTATAACGTATAACGTATAACGTATAACGTACAACGTATAACGTACAACGTATAACGTATAACGTATAACGTATAACGTATAACGTATAACGTATAACGTATAACGTATAACGTATAACGTATAACGTATAACGTATAACGTATAACGTACAACGTATAACGTACAACGTAGAACGTAGAACGTATAACGTAGAACGTATAACGTATAACGTATAACGTATAACGTATAACGTATAACGTATAACGTATAACGTATAACGTATAACGTATAACGTATAACGTATAACGTATAACGTATAACGTATAACGTATAACATATAATGTATAACGCATATCCTAGAACTTATGCTGAATAACGTATAACGTATAACGTATAACGTATAACGTATAACGTGTAACTTATAACGTATATCGTGTAACGTATGACGTGTAACGTATAACGTATAACGTATAACGTATAACGTATAACGTATAACGTATAACGTATAACGTATAACGTATAACGTATAACGTATAACGTATAACGTATAACGTATAACGTATAACGTATAACGTATAACGTATAACGTATAACGTGTAACGTATAACGTATAACGTATAACATATAATATATAACGCATATCCTAGAACTTATGCCGTATAACGTATAGTGTGCAACGTATAACGTATAACGTATAACGTATAACGTATAACGTATAACGTATAACGTATAACGTATAACGTATAACGTATAACGTATATCGTCTAACGTAGAACGTGTAACGTATAACGTGTAACGTATAACGTATAACGTATAACGTATAACGTATAACGTGTAACGTATAACGTATATCGTGTAACGTATAACGTGTAACGTATAACGTATAACGTATAACGTATAAAGTATAACGTATAACGTATAACGTATAACGTATAACGTATAACGTATAACGTATAACGTATAACGTATAACGTATAACGTATAACGTATAACGTATAACGTATAACGTATAACGTAGAACGTATAACGTATAACGTATAACGTAATACGTATAGCGTATAACGTATAACGTATAACGTATAACGTATAACGTATAACGTATAACGTATAACGTATAACGTATAACGTATAACGTATAACGTATAACGTATAACGTATAACGTATAACGTATAACGTAGAACGTAGAACGTAGAACGTATAACGTATAACGTATGACGTATAACGTAATACGTACAACGTATAACGTATAACGTATAACGGATAACGTATAACGTATACCGTGTAACGTATAACGTGTAACGTATAACGTATAACGTATAACGTATAACGTATAACGTATATTGTATAACGTATAACGTATAACGTATAACGTATAACGGATAACGTATAACGTATACCGTGTAACGTATAACGTATAACGTATAACGTATAACGTATAACGTATAACGTATAACGTATAACGTATAACGAATAACGTATAACGTATAACGTGTAACGTATAACGTATAATGTATAACGCATATCCTAGAACTTATGCTGAATAACGTATAACGTATAACATATAATATATAACGCATATGCTAGAACTTATGCCGTATAACGTATAGTGTGCAACGTATAACGTATAACGTATAACGTATAACGTATAACGTATAACGTATAACGTATAACGTATATCGTGTAACGTATAACGTGTAACGTATAACGTATAACGTATAACGTACAACGTATAACGTACAACGTATAACGTACAACGTATAACGTACAACGTATAACGTATAACGTATAACGTACAACGTATAACGTACAACGCATAACGTATAACGTATAACGTATAACGTATAACGTGTAACGTATAACGTATAACGTATAACGTATAACATATAATGTATAACGCATATCCTAGAACTTATGCTGAATAACGTATAACGTATAACGTATAACGTATAACGTATAACGTGTAACGTATAACGTATATCGTGTAACGTATAACGTGTAACGTATAATGTATAACGTATAACGTATAACGTATAACGTATAACGTATAACGTATAACGTATAACGTATAACGTATAACGTATAACGTATATCGTATAACGTATAACGTATAACGTATATCGTGTAACGTATAACGTGTAACGTAGAACGTGTAACGTATAACGTGTAACGTATAACGTATAACGTATAACGTATAACGTATAACGTATAACGTATAACGTATAACGTATAACGTATAACGTATAACGTATAACGTATAACGTATAACGTATAACGTATAACGTATAACGTATAACGTATAACGTATAACGTATAACGTATAACGTATAACGTATAACGTATAACGTGTAACGTATAACGTATATCGTGTAACGTATAACGTGTAACGTATAACGCATAACGTATAACGTATAAAGTATAACGTATAACGTATAACGTATAACGTATAACGTATAACGTATAACGTATAAAGTATAACGTATAACGTATAACGTATAACGTATAAAGTATAACGTATAACGTATAACGTATAACGTAATACGTATAATGTATAACGTATAACGTATAACGTATAACGTATAACGTATAACGTATAACGTATAACGTATAACGTATAACGTATAACGTATAACGTATAACGTATAACGTATAACGTATAACGTATAACGTATAACGTATAACATATAATGTATAACGCATATCCTAGAACTTATGCTGAATAACGTATAACGTATAACGTATAACGTATAACGTATAACGTATAACGTATAACGTATATCGTGTAACGTATAACGTGTAACGTATACCGTATAACGTATAACGTATAACGTATAACGTATAACGTATAACGTATAACGTATAACGTATAACGTATAACGTATAACGTATAACGTATAACGTATAACGTATAACGTATAACGTATAACGTATAACGTAGAACGTATAACGTAGAACGTATAACGTACAACGTATAACGTACAACGTATAACGTATAACGTATAACGTATAACGTATAACGTATAACGTATAACGAATAACGTATAACGTATAACGTATAACGTATACCGTGTAACGTATAACGTGTAACGTATAACGTATAACGTATAACGTATAACGTATAACGTATAACGTATAACGTATAACGTATAACGTATAACGTATAACGTATAACGTATAACGTATAACGTATAACGTATAACGTATAACGTACAACGAGTAACGTATAACGTCTAACGTACAACGTATAACGTATAACGTATAACGTATAACGTATAACGTATAACGTATAACGTATAACGTATAACGTATAACGTATAACGTATAACGTATAACGTATAACGTATAACGTATAACGTATAACGTATACGTATAACGTATAACATATAATGTATAACGCATATCCTAGAACTTATGCTGAATAACGTATAACGTATAGCGTATAACGTATAACGTATAACGTATAACGTATAACGTACAACGTATAACGTATAACGTATAACGTATAACGTATAACGTATAACGTATAACGTATATCGTATAACGTATAACGTATAACATATAATATATAACGCATATCCTAGAACTTATGCGGTATAACGTATAGTGTATAACGTATAACGTATAACGTACAGTGTATAACGTATAACGTATAACGTATAACGTATAACGTATAACGTATAACTTTTAACGTATAACCTATAACGTATAACGTAATACGTATAACGTATAACGTATAACGTATAACGTATAACGTGTAACGTATAACGTATAACGTATAACGTATAACGTATAACGTATAACGTATAACGTATAACGTATATCGTATAACGTATAACGTATAACGTATAACGTATAACATATAATATATAACGCATATCCTAGAACTTATGCCGTATAACGTATAGTGTGCAACGTATAACGTACAACGTATAACGTACAACGTATAACGTATAACGTATGACGTATAACGTATAACGTATAACGTATAACGAATAACGTATAACGTATAACGTATAACGTATAACGTATAACGTATAACGTATAACGTATAACGTATAACGTATAACGTATAACGTATAACGTATAACGTATAACGTATAACGTATAACGTATAACGTATAACGTATAACGTATAACGTATAACGTGTAACGTATAACGTATATCGTGTAACGTATAACGTGTAACGTATAACGTATAACGTATAACGTATAAAGTATAACGTATAACGTATAACGTATAACGTATAACGTATAACGTATAACGTATAACGTATAACGTATAACGTATAACGTATAACGTATAACGTATAACGTATAACGTATAACGTATAACGTATAACGTATAACGTATAACGTATAACGTATAACGTATAACGTATAACGTATAACGTATAACGTATAACGTATAACGTATAACGTATAACGTATAACGTATAACGTATAACGTATAACGTATAACGTAGAACGTATAACGTAGAACGTATAACGTCGAACGTATAACGTACAACGTATAACGTACAACGTATAACGTATAACGTATAACGTATAACGTATAACGTATAACGTATAACGAATAACGTATAACGTATAACGTATAACGTATACCGTGTAACGTATAACGTGTAACGTATAACGTATAACGTATAACGTATAACGTATAACGTATAACGTATAACGTATAACGTATAACGTATAACGTATAACGTATAACGTATAACGTATAACGTATAACGTATAACGTATAACGTATAACGTATAACGTATAACGTATAACGTACCACGAGTAACGTATAACGTCTAACGTACAACGTATAACGTATAACGTATAACGTATAACGTATAACGTATAACGTATAACGTATAACGTATAACGTATAACGTATAACGTATAACGTATAACGTATAACGTATAACGTATAACGTATAACGTATAACGTATACGTATAACGTATAACATATAATGTATAACGCATATCCTAGAACTTATGCTGAATAACGTATAACGTATAGCGTATAACGTATAACGTATAACGTATAACGTATAACGTACAACGTATAACGTATAACGTATAACGTATAACGTATAACGTATAACGTATAACGTATAACGTATATCGTATAACGTATAACGTATAACATATAATATATAACGCATATCCTAGAACTTATGCGGTATAACGTATAGTGTATAACGTATAACGTATAACGTATAGTGTATAACGTATAACGTATAACGTATAGTGTATAACGTATAACGTATAACGTATAACGTATAACGTATAACTTTTAACGTATAACGTATAACGTATAACGTATAACGTAATACGTATAACGTCTAACGTATAACGTGTAACGTATAACGTATAACGTATAACGTATAACGTATAACGTGTAACGTATAACGTATAACGTATAACGTATAACGTGTAACGTATAACGTATAACGTATAACGTATAACGTATAACGTATAACGTACAACGTATAACATATAATATATAACGCATATCCTAGAACTTATGCCGTATAACGTATAGTGTGCAACGTATAACGTACAACGTATAACGTACAACGTATAACGTATAACGTATGACGTATAACGTATAACGTATAACGTATAACGAATAACGTATAACGTATAACGTATAACGTATAACGTATAACGTATAACGTATAACGTATAACGTATAACGTATAACGTATAACGTATAACGTATAACGTATAACGTATAACGTATAACGTATAACGTATAACGTATAACGTATAACGTATAACGTATAACGTATAACGTATAACGTATAACGTATAACGTGTAACGTATAACGTATATCGTGTAACGTATAACGTATAACGTATAACGAATAACGTATAACGTATAACGTATAACGTATAACGTATAACGTATAACGTATAACGTATAACGTATAACGTATAACGTATAACGTATAACGTATAACGTATAGTGTATAACGTATAACGTATAACGTATAACGTATAACGTATAACTTTTAACGTATAACGTATAACGTATAACGTAATACGTATAACGTCTAACGTATAACGTGTAACGTATAACGTATAACGTATAACGTATAACGAATAACGTATAACGTATAACGTGTAACGTATAACGTATAATGTATAACGCATATCCTAGAACTTATGCTGAATAACGTATAACGTATAACATATAATATATAACGCATATGCTAGAACTTATGCCGTATAACGTATAGTGTGCAACGTATAACTTATAACGTATAACGTATAACTCATAACGTATAACGTATAACGTATAACGTATATCGTGTAACGTATAACGTGTAACGTATAACGTATAACGTATAACGTATAACGTATAACGTATAACCTATAACGTATAACGTATAACGTATAACGTATAACGTATAACGTATAACGTATAACGTATAACGTATTACGTATAACGTATAACGTATAACGTATAACGTACAACGTATAACGTACAACGTATAACGTACAACGTATAACGTAGAACGTATAACGTAGAACGTATAACGTATAACGTATAACGTATAACGTATAACGTATAACGTATAACGTATAACGTATAACGTGTAACGTATAACGTATAACGTATAACGTATAACATATAATGTATAACGCATATCCTAGAACTTATGCTGAATAACGTATAACGTATAACGTATAACGTATAACGTATAACGTGTAACGTATAACGTATATCGTGTAACGTATAACGTGTAACGTATAACGTATAACGTATAACGTATAACGTATAACGTATAACGTATAACGTATTACGTATAACGTATAACGTATAACGTATAACGTATAACGTATAACGTATAACGTATAACGTATAACGTATAACGTATAACGTATAACGTATAACGTATAACGTATAACGTATAACGTAATACGTATAATGTATAACGTATAACGTATAACGTATAACGTATAACGTATAAATGTATAACGTATAACGTATAACGTATAACGTCTAACGTATAACGTATAACGTATAACGTATAACGTCTAACGTATAACATATAATATATAACGCATATCCTAGAACTTATGCCGTATAACGTATAGTGTGCAACGTATAACGTATAACGTATAACGTATAACGTATAACGTATAACGTATAACGTATAACGTATATCGTGTAACGTATAACGTGTAACGTATAACGTATAACGTATAACGTATAACGTATAACGTATAACGTATAACGTATAACGTATAACGTATAACGTATAACGTATAACGTATAACGTATAACGTATAACGTATAACGTATAACGTATAACGTATAACGTATAACGTATAACGTATAACGTCTAACGTATAACGTATAACGTATAACGTATAACGTATAACGTATAACATATAATATATAACGCATATCCTAGAACATATGCCGTATAACGTATAGTGTGCAACGTATAACGTATAACGTATAACGTATAACGTATAACGTATAGTGAATAACGTATAACGTATAACGTATAACGTATAACGTATAACGTATAACTTTTAACGTATAACGTATAACGTATAACGTAATACGTATAACGTCTAACGTATAACGTGTAACGTATAACGTATAACGTATAACGTATAACGTATAACGTATAACGTATAACGTATAACGTATAACGTATAACGTATAACGTATAACGTATAACGTATAACGTATAACGTTTAACGTATAACGTATAACGTATAACGTAGAACGTATAACGTAGAACGTATAACGTACAACGTATAACGTACAACGTATAACGTATAACGTATAACGTATAACGTATAACGTATAACGTATAACGTATAACGTATAACGTATAACGTATAACGTATAACGTATAACGTCTAACGTATAACGTATAACGTATAACGTATAACGTATAACGTATAACATATAATATATAACGCATATCCTAGAACTTATGCCGTATAACGTATAGTGTGCAACGTATAACGTATAACGTATAACGTATAACGTATAACGTATAACGTATAACGTATATCGTGTAACGTAGAACGTGTAACGTATAACGTGTAACGTATAACGTATAACGTATAACGTATAACGTATAACGTATAACGTATAACGTATAACGTATAACGTATAACGTATAACGTATAACGTATAACGTATAACGTATAACGTATAACGTATAACGTATAACGTATAACGTATAACGTATAACGTATAACGTATAACGTATAACGTATAACGTATAACGTATAACGTATAACGTAATACGTATAATGTATAACGTATAACGTATAACGTATAACGTATAACGTATAACGTATAACGTATAACGTATAACGTATAACGTCTAACGTATAACGTATAACGTATAACGTATAACGTCTAACGTATAACATATAATATATAACGCATATCCTAGAACTTATGCCGTATAACGTATAGTGTGCAACGTATAACGTATAACGTATAACGTATAACGTATAACGTATAAAGTATAACGTATAACGTATAACGTATAACGTATAACGTATATCGTGTAACGTATAACGTGTAACGTATAACGTATAACGTATAACGTATAACGTATAACGTATAACGTATAACGTATAACGTATAACGTATAACGTATAACGTATAACGTATAACGTATAACGTATAACGTATAACGTATAACGTTTAACGTATAACGTATAACGTCTAACGTATAACGTATAACGTATAATGTATAACGTATAACGTATAACATATAATATATAACGCATATCCTAGAACTTATGCCGTATAACGTATAGTGTGCAACGTATAACGTATAACGTATAACGTATAACGTATAACGTATAACGTATAACGTATATCGTGTAACGTATAACGTGTAACGTATAACGTATAACGTATAACGTATAACGTATAACGTATAACGTATAACGTATAACGTATAACGTATAACGTATAACGTATAACGTATAACGTATAACGTATAACTTATAACGTATAACGTATAACGTATAACGTATAACGTATAACGTATAACGTATAACGTATAACGTATAACGTATAACGTATAACGTACAACGTATAACGTACAACGTATAACGTATAACGTATAACGTATAACGTATAACGTATAACGTATAACGTATAACGTATAACGTATAACGTATAACGTATAACGTATAACGTATAACGTATAACGTACAACGTATAACGTACAACGTAGAACGTAGAACGTATAACGTAGAACGTATAACGTATAACGTATAACGTATAACGTATAACGTATAACGTATAACGTATAACGTATAACGTATAACGTATAACGTATAACGTATAACGTATAACGTATAACATATAATGTATAACGCATATCCTAGAACTTATGCTGAATAACGTATAACGTATAACGTATAACGTATAACGTATAACGTGTAACTTATAACGTATATCGTGTAACGTATGACGTGTAACGTATAACGTATAACGTATAACGTATAACGTATAACGTATAACGTATAACGTATAACGTATAACGTATAACGTATAACGTATAACGTATAACGTATAACGTATAACGTATAACGTATAACGTATAACGTATAACGTATAACGTATAACGTATAACGTGTAACGTATAACGTATAACGTATAACATATAATATATAACGCATATCCTAGAATAACGTATAGTGTGCAACGAGTATAACGTATAACGTATAAACGTATAACGTATAACGTATAACGTATAACGTATAACGTATAACGTATAACGTATAACGAGTATAACGTATAACGTATAACGTCTAACGTAGAACGTGTAACGTATAACGTAAGTAACGTATAACGTATAACGGATAACGTATAACGTGTAACGTACTAACGTATATCGTGTAACGTATAACGTGTAACGTATAACGTACTAAACGTATAACGTATAAAGTATAACGTATAACGTATAACGTATAACGTATAACGTCTAACGTATACGTGAAACCGTATAACGTATAACGTATAACGTATAACGTATAACGTATAACGTATAACGTATAACGTAGAACGTATAACGTATAACGTATAACGTAATACGTATAGTGTATAAACGTATAACGTATAACGTATAACGTATAACGTATAACGTATAACGTATAACGTATAACGTATAACGTATAACGTATAACGTATAACGTATAACGTATAACGTATAACGTATAACGTAGAACGTAGAACGTAGAACGTAGAACGTATAACGTATAACGTATGACGTATAACGTAATACGTACAACGTATAACGTATACGTATAACGGATAACGTATAACGTATACCGTGTAACGTATAACGTGTAACGTATAACGTATAACGTATAACGTATAACGTATAACGTATATTGTATAACGTATAACGTATAACGTATAACGTATAAACGGATAACGTATAACGTATACCGTGTAACGTATAACGTATAACGTATAACGTATAACGTATAACGTATAACGTATAACGTATAACGTATAACGAATAACGTATAACGTATAACGTGTAACGTATAACGTATAATGTATAACGCATATCCTAGAACTTATGCTGAATAGACGTATAACGTATAACATATAATATATAACGCATATGCTAGAACTTATGCCGTATAACGTATAGTGTGCAACGTATAACGTATAACGTATAACGTATAACGTATAACGTATAACGTATAACGTATAACGTATTTCGTGTAACGTATAACGTGTAACGTATAACGTATAACGTATAACGTACAACGTATAACGTACAACGTATAACGTACAACGTATAACGTACAACGTATAACGTATAACGTAACGTACAACGTATAACGTACAACGCATAACGTATAACGTATAACGTATAACGTATAACGTGTAACGTATAACGTATAACGTATAACGTATAACATATAATGTATAACGCATATCCTAGAACTTATGCTGAATAACGTATAACGTATAACGTATAACGATAACGTAACGTATAACGTATAACGTATAACGTATAACGTATAACGTATAACGTATAACGTATAAACGTATAACGTATAACGTATAACGTATAACGTATAACGTATAACGTATAACGTATAACGTATAACGTGTAACGTATACGTATATCGTGTAAACGTATAACGTGTAACGTATAACGCATAACGTATAAACGTATAAAGTATAACGTATAACGTATAACGTATAACGTATAACGTATAACGTATAACGTATAAAGTATAACGTATAACGTATAACGTATAACGTATAAAGTTAACGTATAACGTATAAGTAACGTATAACGTATAACGTATACGTATAACGTATAACGTATAACGTATAACAGTATAACGTATAACGTATAACGTAATAACGTATAACGTATAACGTATAACGTATAACGTAGATCGTATAACGTAGAACGTATAACGTACAACGTATAAACGTACACGTATAACGTATAACGTATAACGCGTATAACGTATAACGTATAACGTATAACGAATAACGTATAAACGTATAACGTATAACGTATACGTGTAACGTATAACGTGTAACGTATAACGTATAACGTATAACGTATAACGTATAACGTGATAACGTATAACGTATAACGTATAACGTATAACGTATAACGTATAACGTAGATCGTATAACGTAGAACGTATAACGTACAACGTATAACGTACAACGTATAAACGTATAACGTATAACGTATAACGTATAACGTATAACGTATAACGAATAAGTATAAAGTATAACGTATAACGTATAACGTATAACGTATAAAGTATAACGTATAACGTATAACGTATAACGTATAACGGATAACGTATAACGTTATACCGTGTAACGTATAACGTATAACGTATAACGAATAACGTATAACGTATAACGTATAACGTATACGTATAACGAATAACGTATAACGTATATACGTGTAACGTATAACGTATAATGTATAACGCATATCTAGAACTTATGCTGAATAACGTATAACGTATAACATATAATATATAACGCATATGCTAGAACTTATGCCGTATAACGTATAGTGTGCAACGTATAACGTATAACGTATAACGTATAACGTATAACGTATAACGTATAACGTATAACGTATATCGTGTAACGTATAACGTGTAACGTATAACGTATAACGTATAACGTACAACGTATAACGTACAACGTATAACGTACAACGTATAACGTACAAACGTATAACGTATAACGTATAAACGTACAACGTATAACGTACAGTACGCATAACGTATAAAGTATAACGTATAACGTATAACGTGTAACGTATAACGTATACGTATAACGTATAACATATAATGTATAACGCATATCCTAGAACTTATGCTGAATAACGTATAACGTATAACGTATAACGTATAACGTATAACGTATAACGTAAAACGTATTAACGTATAACGTATACGTATAACATATAATGTATACGCATATCCTAGAACTTATGCTGAATAACGTATAACGTATAACGTATAACGTATAACGTATAACGTCTAACGTATAACGTATATCGTGTACACGTATAACGTGTAACGTATACCGTATAACGTCATAACGTATAACGTATAACGTATAACAGTATAAACGTATAACGTATAACGTATAACGTATAACGTATAACGTATAACGTAACGTATAACGTATAACGTATAACGTAATAACGTATAACGTAGATCGTATAACGTAGAACGTATAACGTAACGTAACGTCTACGTACAACGTATAACGTATAACGTATAACGTATAACGTATAACGTATAACGTATAACGAATAACGTATAACGTATAACGTATAACGTATACCGTTAAGATAACGGTAACGTTAACGTATAAACGTATAACGTATAACGTATAACGTATAACGTATAAACGTATAACGTATAACGTATAACGTATAACGTATAACGTATAACGTATAACGTATAACGTACAACGAAGCTAACGTATAACGTCTACGTACACGTATAAC
The DNA here is from genome assembly GCF_051014685.1 of Ptiloglossa arizonensis. Lineage (NCBI taxonomy): Eukaryota > Metazoa > Arthropoda > Insecta > Hymenoptera > Colletidae > Ptiloglossa > Ptiloglossa arizonensis. The sequence goes on from NW_027479803.1 coordinate 22,751, forward strand.
GTATAACGTATAACGTATAACGTATAAGTATAACGTATAACGTATAACGTATAACGTATTAACGTATAACGTATAACGTATAACGTATAACGTATAACGTATAACGTATAACGTATAACGTATACGTATAACGTATAACATATAATGTATAACGCATATCCTAGAACTTATGCTGAATAACGTATAACGTATAGCGTATAACGTATAACGTATAACGCTATAACGTATAAACGTACAACGTATAACGTATAACGTATAAACGTATAACGTATAACGTATAACGTATAACGTATATCGTATAACGTATAACGTATAACATATAATATATAAACGCATATCTAGAACTTATGCGGTATAACGTATAGTGTATAACGTATAACGTATAACGTATAGTGATAACGTATAACGTATAACGTATACGTATAACGTATAACGTATAACTTTTAACGTATAACCTATAACGTATAAACGTAATACGTATAACGTATAACGTATAACGTATAACGTTATTAACGTGTACGTATAACGTATAACGTATAACGTATACGTATAAACGTATAACGTATAACGTATAACGTATATCGTATAACGTATAAACGTATAACGTATAACGTATAACTATAATATATAACGCATATCCTAGAACTTATGCCGTACTAACGTATAGTGTGCAAACGTATAACGTACAACGTATACGTACAACGTATAACGTATAACGTATGACGTATAACGTATAACGTATAACGTATAACGAATAACGTATAACGTATAACGTATAACGTATAACGTATAACGTATAACGTATAACGTATAACGTATAACGTATAACGTATAACGTATAACGTATAAGGTAAACGTATAACGTATAACGTATAACGTATAACGTATAACGTATAACGTATACGTGTAACGTATAACGTATATCGTGTAACGTATAACGTGTAACGTATAACGTAATAACGTATAACGTATAAAGTATAACGTATAACGTATAACGTATAACGTATAACGTATAAACGTATAACGTATAACGTATAACGTATAACGTATAACGTATAACTGTATAACGTATAACGTATAACGTATAACGTATAACGTAAACGTATAACGTATAACAATAATATAACGCATATCCTAGAACTATGCCGTATAACGTATAGTGTGCACGTATAAGTATAACGTATAACGTATAACGTATAACGTATAACGTATAAACGTATAACGTATAAACGTATAACGTATAACGTATAACGTATAACGTATAACGTATAACGTATAACGTATAACGTATAACGTATAACGTATAAGCGTATAACGTATAACGTATACGTATAACGTATAACTTATAACGTATAAGTATAACGTAGAACGTATAACGTAGAACGATAACGTCGAACGTATAACGTACAACGTATAACGTACAACGTATAACGTATAACGTATAACGTATAACGTATAACGTAAAACGTATAACGGAATAACGTATAAACGTATAACGTATAAACGTATACCGTGTAACGTAATAACGTGTAACGTATAACGTATAACGTTATAACGTATAACGTATAACGTATAACGTATAACGTATAACGTATAACGTATAACGTATAACGTATAACGTATAACGTATAACGTATAACGTATAACGTATAACGTATAACGTATAACGTATAACGTATAACGTACAACGAGTAACGTATAACGTCTAACGTACAACGTATAACGTATAACGTATAACGTATAACGTATAACGTATAACGTATAACGTATAACGTATAACGTATAACGTATAACGTATAACGTATAACGTATAACGTATAACGTATAACGTATAACGTATAACGTATACGTATAACGTATAACATATAATGTATAACGCACTATCCTAGAACTTATGCTGAATAACGTATAACGTATAGCGTATAACGTATAACGTATAACGTATAACGTATAACGTACAACGTATAACGTGATAACGTATAACGTATAACGTATAACGTATAACGTATAACGTATAACGTATATCGTATAACGTATAACGTATAACATATAATATATAAACGCATATCCTAGAACTTATGCGGTATAACGTATAGTGTATAACGTATAACGTATCAACGTATAGTGTATAACGTATAACGTATAACGTATAGTGTATAACGTATAACGTATAACGTATAACGTATAACGTATAACTTTTAACGTATAACGTATAACGTATAACGTAATACGTATAACGTCTAACGTATAACGTGTAACGTATAACGTATAAACGTATAACGTATAACGTATAACGTGAACGTATAACGTATAACGTATAACGTATAACGTGTAACGTATAACGTATAACGTATAACGTATAACGTATAACGTATAACGTACAACGTATAACATATAATATATAACGCATATCCTAGAACTTATGCCGTATAACGTATAGTGTGCAACGTATAACGTACAACGTATAACGTACAACGTATAACGTATAACGTATGACGTATAACGTATAACGTATAACGTATAACGAATAACGTATAACGTATAACGTATAACGTATAACGTATAACGTATAACGTATAACGTATAACGTATAACGTATAACGTATAACGTACAACGAGTAACGTATAACGTCTAACGTACAACGTATAACGTATAACGTATAAAGTATAACGTATAACGTATCAACGTATAACGTATAACGGATAACGTATAACGTATACCGTGTAACGTATAACGTATAACGTATAACGTATAACGTATAACGTATAACGTACAACGTATAACATATAATATATAACGCATATCCTAGAACTTATGCCGTATAACGTATAGTGTGCAACGTAACAGTATAACGTATAACGTATAACGTATAACGTATAACGTATAACGTATAACGTATAACGTATAACGTAGATCGTATAACGTAGAACGTATAACGTACAACGTATAACGTACAACGTATAACGTATAACAGTATAACGTATAACGTATAACGTATAACGTATAACGAATAACGTATAAAGTATAACGTATAACGTATAACGTATAACGTATAAAGTATAACGTATAACGTATAACGTATAACGTATAACGGATAACGTATAACGTATACCGTGTAACGTATAACGTATAACGTATAACGTATAACGTATAACGTATAACGTATAACGTATAAACGTATAACGAATAACGTATAACGTAATAACGTGTAACGTATAACGAACGTATAATGTATAACGCATATCCTAGAACTTATGCTGAATAACGTATAACGTATAACATATAATATATAACGCATATGCTAGAACTTATGCCGTATAACGTATAGTGTGCAACGTATAACGTATAACGTATAACGTATAACGTATAACGTATAACGTATAACGTATAACGTATATCGTGTAACGTATAACGTGTAACGTATAACGTATAACGTATAACGTACAACGTATAACGTACAACGTATAACGTACAACGTATAACGTACAACGTATAACGTATAACGTATAACGTACAACGTATAACGTACAACGCATAACGTATAACGTATAACGTATAACGTATAACGTGTAACGTATAACGTATAACGTATAACGTATAACATATAATGTATAACGCATATCCTAGAACTTATGCTGAATAACGTATAACGTATAACGTATAACGTATAACGTATAACGTATAACGTATAACGTATAACGTATAACGTAGATCGTATAACGTAGAACGTATAACGTACAACGTATAACGTACAACGTATAACGTATAACGTATAACGTATAACGTATAACGTATAACGTATAACGAATAACGTATAAAGTATAACGTATAACGTATAACGTATAACGTATAAAGTATAACGTATAACGTATAACGTATAACGTATAACGGATAACGTATAACGTATACCGTGTAACGTATAACGTATAACGTATAACGTATAACGTATAACGTATAACGTATAACGTATAACGTATAACGAATAACGTATAACGTATAACGTGTAACGTATAACGTATAATGTATAACGCATATCCTAGAACTTATGCTGAATAACGTATAACGTATAACATATAATATATAACGCATATGCTAGAACTTATGCCGTATAACGTATAGTGTGCAACGTATAACGTATAACGTATAACGTATAACGTATAACGTATAACGTATAACGTATAACGTATATCGTGTAACGTATAACGTGTAACGTATAACGTATAACGTATAACGTACAACGTATAACGTACAACGTATAACGTACAACGTATAACGTACAACGTATAACGTATAACGTATAACGTACAACGTATAACGTACAACGCATAACGTATAACGTATAACGTATAACGTATAACGTGTAACGTATAACGTATAACGTATAACGTATAACATATAATGTATAACGCATATCCTAGAACTTATGCTGAATAACGTATAACGTATAACGTATAACGTATAACGTATAACGTATAACGTATAACGTATAACGTATAACGTATAACGTATAACATATAATGTATAACGCATATCCTAGAACTTATGCTGAATAACGTATAACGTATAACGTATAACGTATAACGTATAACGTATAACGTATAACGTATATCGTGTAACGTATAACGTGTAACGTATACCGTATAACGTATAACGTATAACGTATAACGTATAACGTATAACGTATAACGTATAACGTATAACGTATAACGTATAACGTATAACGTATAACGTATAACGTATAACGTATAACGTATAACGTATAACGTAGATCGTATAACGTAGAACGTATAACGTACAACGTATAACGTACAACGTATAACGTATAACGTATAACGTATAACGTATAACGTATAACGTATAACGAATAACGTATAACGTATAACGTATAACGTATACCGTGTAACGTATAACGTGTAACGTATAACGTATAACGTATAACGTATAACGTATAACGTATAACGTATAACGTATAACGTATAACGTATAACGTATAACGTATAACGTATAACGTATAACGTATAACGTACAACGAGTAACGTATAACGTCTAACGTACAACGTATAACGTATAACGTATAACGTATAACGTATAACGTATAACGTATAACGTATAACGTATAACGTATAACGTATAACGTATAACGTATAACGTATAACGTATAACGTATAACGTATAACGTATACGTATAACGTATAACATATAATGTATAACGCATATCCTAGAACTTATGCTGAATAACGTATAACGTATAGCGTATAACGTATAACGTATAACGTATAACGTATAACGTACAACGTATAACGTATAACGTATAACGTATAACGTATAACGTATAACGTATAACGTATATCGTATAACGTATAACGTATAACATATAATATATAACGCATATCCTAGAACTTATGCGGTATAACGTATAGTGTATAACGTATAACGTATAACGTATAGTGTATAACGTATAACGTATAACGTATAACGTATAACGTATAACGTATAACTTTTAACGTATAACCTATAACGTATAACGTAATACGTATAACGTATAACGTATAACGTATAACGTATAACGTGTAACGTATAACGTATAACGTATAACGTATAACGTATAACGTATAACGTATAACGTATAACGTATATCGTATAACGTATAACGTATAACGTATAACGTATAACATATAATATATAACGCATATCCTAGAACTTATGCCGTATAACGTATAGTGTGCAACGTATAACGTACAACGTATAACGTACAACGTATAACGTATAACGTATGACGTATAACGTATAACGTATAACGTATAACGAATAACGTATAACGTATAACGTATAACGTATAACGTATAACGTATAACGTATAACGTATAACGTATAACGTATAACGTATAACGTATAACGTATAACGTATAACGTATAACGTATAACGTATAACGTATAACGTATAACGTATAACGTATAACGTGTAACGTATAACGTATATCGTGTAACGTATAACGTGTAACGTATAACGTATAACGTATAACGTATAAAGTATAACGTATAACGTATAACGTATAACGTATAACGTATAACGTATAACGTATAACGTATAACGTATAACGTATAACGTATAACGTATAACGTATAACGTATAACGTATAACGTATAACGTATAACGTATAACGTATAACGTATAACATATAATATATAACGCATATCCTAGAACTTATGCCGTATAACGTATAGTGTGCAACGTATAACGTATAACGTATAACGTATAACGTATAACGTATAACGTATAACGTATAACGTATAACGTATAACGTATAACGTATAACGTATAACGTATAACGTATAACGTATAACGTATAACGTATAACGTATAACGTATAACGTATAACGTATAACGTATAACGTATAACGTATAACGTATAACGTATAACGTATAACGTATAACGTATAACGTAGAACGTATAACGTAGAACGTATAACGTCGAACGTATAACGTACAACGTATAACGTACAACGTATAACGTATAACGTATAACGTATAACGTATAACGTATAACGTATAACGAATAACGTATAACGTATAACGTATAACGTATACCGTGTAACGTATAACGTGTAACGTATAACGTATAACGTATAACGTATAACGTATAACGTATAACGTATAACGTATAACGTATAACGTATAACGTATAACGTATAACGTATAACGTATAACGTATAACGTATAACGTATAACGTATAACGTATAACGTATAACGTATAACGTACAACGAGTAACGTATAACGTCTAACGTACAACGTATAACGTATAACGTATAACGTATAACGTATAACGTATAACGTATAACGTATAACGTATAACGTATAACGTATAACGTATAACGTATAACGTATAACGTATAACGTATAACGTATAACGTATAACGTATACGTATAACGTATAACATATAATGTATAACGCATATCCTAGAACTTATGCTGAATAACGTATAACGTATAGCGTATAACGTATAACGTATAACGTATAACGTATAACGTACAACGTATAACGTATAACGTATAACGTATAACGTATAACGTATAACGTATAACGTATAACGTATATCGTATAACGTATAACGTATAACATATAATATATAACGCATATCCTAGAACTTATGCGGTATAACGTATAGTGTATAACGTATAACGTATAACGTATAGTGTATAACGTATAACGTATAACGTATAGTGTATAACGTATAACGTATAACGTATAACGTATAACGTATAACTTTTAACGTATAACGTATAACGTATAACGTAATACGTATAACGTCTAACGTATAACGTGTAACGTATAACGTATAACGTATAACGTATAACGTATAACGTGTAACGTATAACGTATAACGTATAACGTATAACGTGTAACGTATAACGTATAACGTATAACGTATAACGTATAACGTATAACGTACAACGTATAACATATAATATATAACGCATATCCTAGAACTTATGCCGTATAACGTATAGTGTGCAACGTATAACGTACAACGTATAACGTACAACGTATAACGTATAACGTATGACGTATAACGTATAACGTATAACGTATAACGAATAACGTATAACGTATAACGTATAACGTATAACGTATAACGTATAACGTATAACGTATAACGTATAACGTATAACGTATAACGTATAACGTATAACGTATAACGTATAACGTATAACGTATAACGTATAACGTATAACGTATAACGTATAACGTATAACGTATAACGTATAACGTATAACGTATAACGTGTAACGTATAACGTATATCGTGTAACGTATAACGTATAACGTATAACGAATAACGTATAACGTATAACGTATAACGTATAACGTATAACGTATAACGTATAACGTATAACGTATAACGTATAACGTATAACGTATAACGTATAACGTATAACGTATAGTGTATAACGTATAACGTATAACGTATAACGTATAACGTATAACTTTTAACGTATAACGTATAACGTATAACGTAATACGTATAACGTCTAACGTATAACGTGTAACGTATAACGTATAACGTATAACGTATAACGAATAACGTATAACGTATAACGTGTAACGTATAACGTATAATGTATAACGCATATCCTAGAACTTATGCTGAATAACGTATAACGTATAACATATAATATATAACGCATATGCTAGAACTTATGCCGTATAACGTATAGTGTGCAACGTATAACTTATAACGTATAACGTATAACTCATAACGTATAACGTATAACGTATAACGTATATCGTGTAACGTATAACGTGTAACGTATAACGTATAACGTATAACGTATAACGTATAACGTATAACCTATAACGTATAACGTATAACGTATAACGTATAACGTATAACGTATAACGTATAACGTATAACGTATTACGTATAACGTATAACGTATAACGTATAACGTACAACGTATAACGTACAACGTATAACGTACAACGTATAACGTAGAACGTATAACGTAGAACGTATAACGTATAACGTATAACGTATAACGTATAACGTATAACGTATAACGTATAACGTATAACGTGTAACGTATAACGTATAACGTATAACGTATAACATATAATGTATAACGCATATCCTAGAACTTATGCTGAATAACGTATAACGTATAACGTATAACGTATAACGTATAACGTGTAACGTATAACGTATATCGTGTAACGTATAACGTGTAACGTATAACGTATAACGTATAACGTATAACGTATAACGTATAACGTATAACGTATAACGTATAACGTATAACGTATAACGTATAACGTATAACGTATAACGTATAACGTATAACGTATAACGTATAACGTATAACGTATAACGTATAACGTATAACGTATAACGTATAACGTAATACGTATAATGTATAACGTATAACGTATAACGTATAACGTATAACGTATAAATGTATAACGTATAACGTATAACGTATAACGTCTAACGTATAACGTATAACGTATAACGTATAACGTCTAACGTATAACATATAATATATAACGCATATCCTAGAACTTATGCCGTATAACGTATAGTGTGCAACGTATAACGTATAACGTATAACGTATAACGTATAACGTATAACGTATAACGTATATCGTGTAACGTATAACGTGTAACGTATAACGTATAACGTATAACGTATAACGTATAACGTATAACGTATAACGTATAACGTATAACGTATAACGTATAACGTATAACGTATAACGTATAACGTATAACGTATAACGTATAACGTATAACGTATAACGTATAACGTATAACGTATAACGTATAACGTATAACGTATAACGTATAACGTATAACGTATAACGTATAACGTATAACGTATATCGTGTAACGTAGAACGTGTAACGTATAACGTGTAACGTATAACGTATAACGTATAACGTATAACGTATAACGTATAACGTATAACGTATAACGTATAACGTATAACGTATAACGTATAACGTATAACGTATAACGTATAACGTATAACGTATAACGTATAACGTATAACGTATAACGTATAACGTATAACGTATAACGTATAACGTATAACGTATAACGTATAACGTATAACGTATAACGTATAACGTAATACGTATAATGTATAACGTATAACGTATAACGTATAACGTATAACGTATAACGTATAACGTATAACGTATAACGTATAACGTCTAACGTATAACGTATAACGTATAACGTATAACGTCTAACGTATAACATATAATATATAACGCATATCCTAGAACTTATGCCGTATAACGTATAGTGTGCAACGTATAACGTATAACGTATAACGTATAACGTATAACGTATAACGTATAACGTATAAAGTATAACGTATAACGTATAACGTATAACGTATAACGTATATCGTGTAACGTATAACGTGTAACGTATAACGTATAACGTATAACGTATAACGTATAACGTATAACGTATAACGTATAACGTATAACGTATAACGTTTAACGTATAACGTATAACGTCTAACGTATAACGTATAACGTATAATGTATAACGTATAACGTATAACATATAATATATAACGCATATCCTAGAACTTATGCCGTATAACGTATAGTGTGCAACGTATAACGTATAACGTATAACGTATAACGTATAACGTATAACGTATAACGTATATCGTGTAACGTAGAACGTGTAACGTATAACGTGTAACGTATAACGTATAACGTATAACGTATAACGTATAACGTATAACGTATAACGTATAACGTATAACGTATAACGTATAACGTATAACGTATAACGTATAACGTATAACGTATAACGTATAACGTATAACGTATAACGTATAACGTATAACGTATAACGTATAACGTATAACGTATAACGTATAACGTATAACGTATAACGTGTAACGTATAACGTATATCGTGTAACGTATAACGTGTAACGTATAACGCATAACGTATAACGTATAAAGTATAACGTATAACGTATAACGTATAACGTATAACGTATAACGTATAACGTATAACGTATAAAGTATAACGTATAACGTATAACGTATAACGTATAAAGTATAACGTATAACGTATAACGTATAACGTAATACGTATAATGTATAACGTATAACGTATAACGTATAACGTATAACGTATAACGTATAACGTATAACGTATAACGTATAACGTATAACGTATAACGTATAACGTATAACGTATAACGTATAACGTATAACGTATAACGTATAACGTATAACGTATAACATATAATGTATAACGCATATCCTAGAACTTATGCTGAATAACGTATAACGTATAACGTATAACGTATAACGTATAACGTGTAACGTATAACGTATATCGTGTAACGTATAACGTGTAACGTATAACGTATAACGTATAACGTATAAAGTATAACGTATAACGTATAACGTATAACGTATAACGTATAACGTATAACGTATAACGTATAACGTATAACGTATAACGTATAACGTATAACGTATAACGTATAACGTATAACGTATAACGTATAACGTATAACGCATAACGTATAACATATAATATATAACGCATATCCTAGAACTTATGCCGTATAACGTATAGTGTGCAACGTATAACGTATAACGTATAACGTATAACGTATAACGTATAACGTATAACGCATAACGTATAACGTATAACGTATAACGTATAACGTATAACGTATAACGTATAACGTATAACGTATAACGTATAACGTATAACGTATAACGTATAACGTATAACGTATAACGTATAACGTATAACGTATAACGTATAACGTATAACGTACAACGAGTAACGTATAACGTCTAACGTACAACGTATAACGTATAACGTATAACGTATAACGTATAACGTATAACGTATAACGTATAACGTATAACGTATACGTATAACGTATAACATATAATGTATAACGCATATCCTAGAACTTATGCTGAATAACGTATAACGTATAGCGTATAACGTATAACGTATAACGTATAACGTATAACGTACAACGTATAACGTATAACGTATAACGTATAACGTATAACGTATAACGTATAACGTATAACGTATAACGTATAACGTATAACGTATAACGTATAACGTATATCGTGTAACGTATAACGTGTAACGTATAACGTATAACGTATAACGTATAACGTATAACGTATAACGAATAACGTATAACGTATAACGTATAACGTATACCGTGTAACGTATAACGTGTAACGTATAACGTATAACGTATAACGTATAACGTATAACGTATAACGTATAACGTATAACGTATAACGTATAACGTATAACGTATAACGTATAACGTATAACGTATATCGTGTAACGTATAACGTGTAACGTATAACGTATAACGTATAACGTATAACGTATAACGTATAACGTATAACGTATAACGTATAACGTATAACGTATAACGTATAACGTATAACGTATAACATATAATATATAACGCATATCCTAGAACTTATGCCGTATAACGTATAGTGTGCAACGTATAACGTATAACGTATAACGTATACCGTGTAACGTATAACGTGTAACGTATAACGTATAACGTATAACGTATAACGTATAACGTATAACGTATAACGTATAACGTATAACGTATAACGTATAACGTATAACGTATAACGTACAACGAGTAACGTATAACGTCTAACGTACAACGTATAACGTATAACGTATAACGTATAACGTATAACGTATAACGTATAACGTATAACGTATACGTATAACGTATAACATATAATGTATAACGCATATCCTAGAACTTATGCTGAATAACGTATAACGTATAGCGTATAACGTATAACGTATAACGTATAACGTATAACGTACAACGTATAACGTATAACGTATAACGTATAACGTATAACGTATAACGTATAACGTATAACGTATAACGTATAACGTATAACGTATAACGTATAACGTATAACGTATAACGTATAACGTATATCGTGTAACGTATAACGTGTAACGTATAACGTATAACGTATAACGTATAACGTATAACGTATAACGAATAACGTATAACGTATAACGTATAACGTATACCGTGTAACGTATACCGTGTAACGTATAACGTGTAACGTATAACGTATAACGTATAACGTATAACGTATAACGTATAACGTATAACGTATAACGTATAACGTATAACGTATAACGTATAACGTATAACGTATAACGTATAACGTATAACGTATAACGTACAACGAGTAACGTATAACGTCTAACGTACAACGTATAACGTATAACGTATACCGTATAACGTATAACGTATAACGTATAACGTATAACGTATAACGTATACGTATAACGTATAACATATAATGTATAACGCATATCCTAGAACTTATGCTGAATAACGTATAACGTATAGCGTATAACGTATAACGTATAACGTATAACGTATAACGTACAACGTATAACGTATAACGTATAACGTATAACGTATAACGTATAACGTATAACGTATATCGTATAACGTATAACGTATAACATATAATATATAACGCATATCCTAGAACTTATGCGGTATAACGTATAGTGTATAACGTATATCGTATAACGTATAGTGTATAACGTATAACGTATAACGTATAGTGTATAACGTAGAACGTATAACGTATAACGTATAACTTTTAACGTATAACGTATAACGTATAACGTAATACGTATAACGTCTAACGTATAACGTATAACGTATAACGTATAACGTATAACGTATAACGTATAACGTATAACGTATGACGTATAACGTATAACGTATAACGTATAACGAATAACGTATAACGTATAACGTATAACGTATAACGAATAACGTATAACGTATAACGTATAACGTATAACGTATAACGTATAACGTATAACGTATAACGTATAACGTATAACGTATAACGTATAACGTATAACGTATAACGTATAACGTATACGTATAACGTATAACGTATAACGTATAACGTATAACGTATAACGTATAACGTATAACGTATACGTATAACGTATAACGTATAACGTATAACGTATATCGTATAACGTATAACGTATAACATATAATATATAACGCATATCCTAGAACTTATGCCGTATAACGTATAGTGTGCAACGTATAACGTACAACGTATAACGTACAACGTATAACGTATAACGTATGACGTATAACGTATAACGTATAACGTATAACGAATAACGTATAACGTATAACGTATAACGTATAACGTATAACGTATAACGTATAACGTATAACGTATAACGTATAACGTATAACGTATAACGTATAACGTATAACGTATAACGTATAACGTATAACGTATAACGTATAACGTATAACGTATAACGTATAACGTATAACGTATAACGTGTAACGTATAACGTATATCGTGTAACGTATAACGTGTAACGTATAACGTATAACGTATAACGTATAAAGTATAACGTATAACGTATAACGTATAACGTATAACGTATAACGTATAACGTATAACGTATAACGTATAAAGTATAACGTATAACGTATAACGTATAACGTATAACGTATAACGTATAACGTATAACGTATAACGTATAACGTATAACGTATAACGTAGAACGTAGAACGTATAACGTATAACGTATAACGTAATACGTACAACGTATAACGTATAACGTATAACGGATAACGTATAACGTATACCGTGTAACGTATAACGTGTAACGTATAACGTATAACGTATAACGTATAACGTATAACGTATAACGTATAACGTATATTGTATAACGTATAACGTATAACGTATAACGTATAACGGATAACGTATAACGTATACCGTGTAACGTATAACGTATAACGTATAACGTATAACGTATAAGGTATAACGTATAACGTATAACGTATAACGTATAACGAATAACGTATAACGTATAACGTGTAACGTATAACGTATAATGTATAACGCATATCCTAGAACTTATGCTGAATAACGTATAACGTATAACATATAATATATAACGCATATGCTAGAACTTATGCCGTATAACGTATAGTGTGCAACGTATAACGTATAACGTATAACGTATAACGTATAACGTATAACGTATAACGTATAACGTATATCGTGTAACGTATAACGTGTAACGTATAACGTATAACGTATAACGTATAACGTATAACGTATAACGTATAACGTATAACGTATAACGTATAACGTATAACGTATAACGTATAACGTATAACGTATAACGTATAACGTATAACGTATAACGTATAACGTATAACGTATAACATATAATATATAACGCATATCCTAGAACTTATGCCGTATAACGTATAGTGTGCAACGTATAACGTATAACGTATAACGTATAACGTATAACGTATAACGTATAACGTATAACGTATAACGTATAACGTATAACGTATAACGTATAACGTATAACGTATAACGTATAACGTATAACGTATAACGTATAACGTATAACGTATAACGTATAACGTATAACGTATAACGTATAACGTATAACGTATAACGTATAACGTATAACGTATAACGTATAACGTATAACGTATAACGTAGAACGTATAACGTAGAACGTATAACGTACAACGTATAACGTACAACGTATAACGTATAACGTATAACGTATAACGTATAACGTATAACGTATAACGAATAACGTATAACGTATAACGTGTAACGTATACCGTGTAACGTATAACGTGTAACGTATAACGTATAACGTATAACGTATAACGTATAACGTATAACGTATAACGTATAACGTATAACGTATAACGTATAACGTACAACGAGTAACGTATAACGTCTAACGTACAACGTATAACGTATAACGTATAACGTATAACGTATAACGTATAACGTATAACGTATAACGTATAACGTATAACGTATACGTATAACGTATAACATATAATGTATAACGCATATCCTAGAACTTATGCTGAATAACGTATAACGTATAGCGTATAACGTATAACGTATAACGTATAACGTATAACGTACAACGTATAACGTATAACGTATAACGTATAACGTATAACGTATAACGTATAACGTATAACGTATAACGTATAACGTATAACGTATAACGTATAACGTATAACGTATAACGTATAACGTATATCGTGTAACGTATAACGTGTAACGTATAACGTATAACGTATAACGTATAACGTATAACGTATAACGAATAACGTATAACGTATAACGTATAACGTATACCGTGTAACGTATAACGTGTAACGTATAACGTATAACGTATAACGTATAACGTATAACGTATAACGTATAACGTATAACGTATAACGTATAACGTATAACGTATAACGTATAACGTATAACGTATAACGTATAACGTACAACGAGTAACGTATAACGTCTAACGTACAACGTATAACGTATAACGTATACCGTATAACGTATAACGTATAACGTATAACGTATAACGTATAACGTATACGTATAACGTATAACATATAATGTATAACGCATATCCTAGAACTTATGCTGAATGACGTATAACGTATAGCGTATAACGTATAACGTATAACGTATAACGTATAACGTACAACGTATAACGTATAACGTATAACGTATAACGTATAACGTATAACGTATAACGTATATCGTATAACGTATAACGTATAACATATAATATATAACGCATATCCTAGAACTTATGCGGTATAACGTATAGTGTATAACGTATATCGTATAACGTATAGTGTATAACGTATAACGTATAACGTATAGTGTATAACGTAGAACGTATAACGTATAACGTATAACTTTTAACGTATAACGTATAACGTATAACGTAATACGTATAACGTCTAACGTATAACGTATAACGTATAACGTATAACGTATAACGTATAACGTATAACGTGTAACGTATAACGTATAACGTATAACGTATAACGTATAACGTATAACGTATAACGTATAACGTATAACGTATAACGTATAACGTATAACGTATAACGTATAACATATAATATATAACGCATATCCTAGAACTTATGCCGTATAACGTATAGTGTGCAACGTATAACGTACAACGTATAACGTACAACGTATAACGTATAACGTATGACGTATAACGTATAACGTATAACGTATAACGAATAACGTATAACGTATAACGTATAACGTATAACGTATAACGTATAACGTATAATGTATAACGTATAACGTATAACGTATAACGTATAACGTATAACGTATAACGTATAACGTATAACGTATAACGTATAACGTATAACGTATAACGTATAACGTATAACGTATAACGTATAACGTGTAACGTATAACGTATATCGTGTAACGTATAACGTGTAACGTATAACGTATAACGTATAACGTATAAAGTATAACGTATAACGTATAACGTATAACGTATAACGTATAACGTATAACGTATAACGTATAACGTATAAAGTATAACGTATAACGTATAACGTATAACGTATAACGTATAACGTATAACGTATAACGTATAACGTATAACGTATAACGTATAACGTAGAACGTAGAACGTATAACGTATAACGTATAACGTAATACGTACAACGTATAACGTATAACGTATAACGGATAACGTATAACGTATACCGTGTAACGTATAACGTGTAACGTATAACGTATAACGTATAACGTATAACGTATAACGTATAACGTATAACGTATATTGTATAACGTATAACGTATAACGTATAACGTATAACGGATAACGTATAACGTATACCGTGTAACGTATAACGTATAACGTATAACGTATAACGTATAAGGTATAACGTATAACGTATAACGTATAACGTATAACGTATAACGAATAACGTATAACGTATAACGTGTAACGTATAACGTATAATGTATAACGCATATCCTAGAACTTATGCTGAATAACGTATAACGTATAACATATAATATATAACGCATATGCTAGAACTTATGCCGTATAACGTATAGTGTGCAACGTATAACGTATAACGTATAACGTATAACGTATAACGTATAACGTATAACGTATAACGTATATCGTGTAACGTATAACGTGTAACGTATAACGTATAACGTATAACGTATAACGTATAACGTATAACGTATAACGTATAACGTATAACGTATAACGTATAACGTATAACGTATAACGTATAACGTATAACGTATAACGTATAACGTATAACGTATAACGTATAACATATAATATATAACGCATATCCTAGAACTTATGCCGTATAACGTATAGTGTGCAACGTATAACGTACAACGTATAACGTACAACGTATAACGTATAACGTATGACGTATAACGTATAACGTATAACGTATAACGAATAACGTATAACGTATAACGTATAACGTATAACGTATAACGTACAACGTATAACGTATAACGTATAACGTATAACGTATAACGTATAACGTACAACGTATATCGTATAACGTATAACGTATAACATATAATATATAACGCATATCCTAGAACTTATGCGGTATAACGTATAGTGTATAACGTATATCGTATAACGTATAGTGTATAACGTATAACGTATAACGTATAGTGTATAACGTAGAACGTATAACGTATAACGTATAACTTTTAACGTATAACGTATAACGTATAACGTAATACGTATAACGTCTAACGTATAACGTATAACGTATAACGTATAACGTATAACGTATAACGTATAACGTGTAACGTATAACGTATAACGTATAACGTATAACGTATAACGTATAACGTATAACGTATAACGTATAACGTATAACGTATAACGTATAACGTATAACGTATAACATATAATATATAACGCATATCCTAGAACTTATGCCGTATAACGTATAGTGTGCAACGTATAACGTACAACGTATAACGTACAACGTATAACGTATAACGTATGACGTATAACGTATAACGTATAACGTATAACGAATAACGTATAACGTATAACGTATAACGTATAACGTATAACGTATAACGTATAATGTATAACGTATAACGTATAACGTATAACGTATAACGTATAACGTATAACGTATAACGTATAACGTATAACGTATAACGTATAACGTATAACGTATAACGTATAACGTATAACGTATAACGTGTAACGTATAACGTATATCGTGTAACGTATAACGTGTAACGTATAACGTATAACGTATAACGTATAAAGTATAACGTATAACGTATAAAGTATAACGTATAACGTATAACGTATAACGTATAACGTATAAAGTATAACGTATAACGTATAACGTATAACGTATAACGTATAACGTATAACGTATAACGTATAACGTATAACGTATAACGTATAACGTAGAACGTAGAACGTATAACGTATAACGTATAACGTAATACGTACAACGTATAACGTATAACGTATAACGGATAACGTATAACGTATACCGTGTAACGTATAACGTGTAACGTATAACGTATAACGTATAACGTATAACGTATAACGTATAACGTATAACGTATATTGTATAACGTATAACGTATAACGTATAACGTATAACGGATAACGTATAACGTATACCGTGTAACGTATAACGTATAACGTATAACGTATAACGTATAAGGTATAACGTATAACGTATAACGTATAACGTATAACGAATAACGTATAACGTATAACGTGTAACGTATAACGTATAATGTATAACGCATATCCTAGAACTTATGCTGAATAACGTATAACGTATAACATATAATATATAACGCATATGCTAGAACTTATGCCGTATAACGTATAGTGTGCAACGTATAACGTATAACGTATAACGTATAACGTATAACGTATAACGTATAACGTATAACGTATATCGTGTAACGTATAACGTGTAACGTATAACGTATAACGTATAACGTATAACGTATAACGTATAACGTATAACGTATAACGTATAACGTATAACGTATAACGTATAACGTATAACGTATAACGTATAACGTATAACGTATAACGTATAACGTATAACGTATAACGTATAACGTATAACGTACAACGTATAACGTACAACGTATAACGTACAACGTATAACGTAGAACGTATAACGTATAACGTATAACGTATAACGTATAACATATAATGTATAACGCATATCCTAGAACTTATGCTGAATAACGTATAACGTATAACGTATAACGTATAACGTATAACGTGTAACGTATAACGTATATCGTGTAACGTATAACGTATAACGTATAACGTATAACGTATAACGTATAACGTATAACGTATAACGTATAACGTATAACGTATAACGTATAACGTACAACGAGTAACGTATAACGTCTAACGTACAACGTATAACGTATAACGTATACCGTATAACGTATAACGTATAACGTATAACGTATAACGTATAACGTATACGTATAACGTATAACATATAATGTATAACGCATATCCTAGAACTTATGCCGTATAACGTATAGTGTGCAACGTATAACGTATAACGTATAACGTATAACGTATAACGTATAACGTATAGCGTATATCGTGTAACGTATAACGTGTAACGTATAACGTATAACGTATAACATATAACGTATAACGTATAACGTATAACGTATAACGTATAACGTATAACGTATAACGTATAACGTATATCGTATAACGTATAACGTATAACGTATAACGTATAACGTATAACGTCTAACGTATAACGTATAACGTATAACGTATAACGTATAACGTATAACATATAATATATAACGCATATCCTAGAACTTATGCCGTATAACGTATAGTGTGCAACGTATAACGTATAACGTATAACGTATAACGTATAACGTATAACGTATAACGTATATCGTGTAACGTAGAACGTGTAACGTATAACGTATAACGTATAACGTATAACGTATAACGTATAACGTATAACGTATAACGTATAACGTATATCGTGTAACGTATAACGTGTAACGTATAACGTATAACGTATAACGTATAACGTATAACGTATAACGAATAACGTATAACGTATAACGTATAACGTATACCGTGTAACGTATAACGTGTAACGTATAACGTATAACGTATAACGTATAACGTATAACGTATAACGTATAACGTATAACGTATAACGTATAACGTATAACGTATAACGTATAACGTATAACGTATAACGTACAACGAGTAACGTATAACGTCTAACGTACAACGTATAACGTATAACGTATACCGTATAACGTATAACGTATAACGTATAACGTATAACGTATAACGTATACGTATAACGTATAACATATAATGTATAACGCATATCCTAGAACTTATGCTGAATGACGTATAACGTATAGCGTATAACGTATAACGTATAACGTATAACGTATAACGTACAACGTATAACGTATAACGTATAACGTATAACGTATAACGTATAACGTATAACGTATAACGTATAACGTATAACGTATAACGTATAACGTATAACGTATAACGTATAACGTATATCGTGTAACGTATAACGTGTAACGTATAACGTATAACGTATAACGTATAACGTATAACGTATAACGAATAACGTATAACGTATAACGTATAACGTATACCGTGTAACGTATAACGTGTAACGTATAACGTATAACGTATAACGTATAACGTATAACGTATAACGTATAACGTATAACGTATAACGTATAACGTATAACGTATAACGTATAACGTATAACGTATAACGTACAACGAGTAACGTATAACGTCTAACGTACAACGTATAACGTATAACGTATACCGTATAACGTATAACGTATAACGTATAACGTATAACGTATAACGTATACGTATAACGTATAACATATAATGTATAACGCATATCCTAGAACTTATGCTGAATGACGTATAACGTATAGCGTATAACGTATAACGTATAACGTATAACGTATAACGTACAACGTATAACGTATAACGTATAACGTATAACGTATAACGTATAACGTATAACGTATATCGTATAACGTATAACGTATAACATATAATATATAACGCATATCCTAGAACTTATGCGGTATAACGTATAGTGTATAACGTATATCGTATAACGTATAGTGTATAACGTATAACGTATAACGTATAGTGTATAACGTAGAACGTATAACGTATAACGTATAACTTTTAACGTATAACGTATAACGTATAACGTAATACGTATAACGTCTAACGTATAACGTATAACGTATAACGTATAACGTATAACGTATAACGTATAACGTGTAACGTATAACGTATAACGTATAACGTATAACGTATAACGTATAACGTATAACGTATAACGTATAACGTATAACGTATAACGTATAACGTATAACGTATAACGTATAACATATAATATATAACGCATATCCTAGAACTTATGCCGTATAACGTATAGTGTGCAACGTATAACGTACAACGTATAACGTACAACGTATAACGTATAACGTATGACGTATAACGTATAACGTATAACGTATAACGAATAACGTATAACGTATAACGTATAACGTATAACGTATAACGTATAACGTATAACGTATAACGTATAACGTATAACGTATAACGTATAACGTATAACGTATAACGTATAACGTATAACGTATAACGTATAACGTATAACGTATAACGTATAACGTATAACGTATAACGTATAACGTATAACGTGTAACGTATAACGTATATCGTGTAACGTATAACGTGTAACGTATAACGTATAACGTATAACGTATAAAGTATAACGTATAACGTATAACGTATAACGTATAACGTATAACGTATAACGTATAACATATAACGTATAAAGTATAACGTATAACGTATAACGTATAACGTATAACGTATAACGTATAACGTATAACGTATAACGTATAACGTATAACGTATAACGTAGAACGTAGAACGTATAACGTATAACGTATAACGTAATACGTACAACGTATAACGTATAACGTATAACGGATAACGTATAACGTATACCGTGTAACGTATAACGTGTAACGTATAACGTATAACGTATAACGTATAACGTATAACGTATAACGTATAACGTATAACGTATATTGTATAACGTATAACGTATAACGTATAACGTATAACGGATAACGTATAACGTATACCGTGTAACGTATAACGTATAACGTATAACGTATAACGTATAAGGTATAACGTATAACGTATAACGTATAACGTATAACGTATATCGTGTAACGTATAACGTGTAACGTATAACGTATAACGTATAACGTATAACGTATAACGTATAACGTATAACGTATAACGTATAACGTATAACGTATAACGTATAACGTATAACGTATAACGTATAACGTATAACGTATAACGTATAACGTATAACGTATAACATATAATATATAACGCATATCCTAGAACTTATGCCGTATAACGTATAGTGTGCAACGTATAACGTACAACGTATAACGTACAACGTATAACGTATAACGTATGACGTATAACGTATAACGTATAACGTATAACGAATAACGTATAACGTATAACGTATAACGTATAACGTATAACGTACAACGTATAACGTATAACGTATAACGTATAACGTATAACGTATAACGTACAACGTATATCGTATAACGTATAACGTATAACATATAATATATAACGCATATCCTAGAACTTATGCGGTATAACGTATAGTGTATAACGTATATCGTATAACGTATAGTGTATAACGTATAACGTATAACGTATAGTGTATAACGTAGAACGTATAACGTATAACGTATAACTTTTAACGTATAACGTATAACGTATAACGTAATACGTATAACGTCTAACGTATAACGTATAACGTATAACGTATAACGTATAACGTATAACGTATAACGTGTAACGTATAACGTATAACGTATAACGTATAACGTATAACGTATAACGTATAACGTATAACGTATAACGTATAACGTATAACGTATAACGTATAACGTATAACATATAATATATAACGCATATCCTAGAACTTATGCCGTATAACGTATAGTGTGCAACGTATAACGTACAACGTATAACGTACAACGTATAACGTATAACGTATGACGTATAACGTATAACGTATAACGTATAACGAATAACGTATAACGTATAACGTATAACGTATAACGTATAACGTATAACGTATAATGTATAACGTATAACGTATAACGTATAACGTATAACGTATAACGTATAACGTATAACGTATAACGTATAACGTATAACGTATAACGTATAACGTATAACGTATAACGTATAACGTATAACGTGTAACGTATAACGTATATCGTGTAACGTATAACGTGTAACGTATAACGTATAACGTATAACGTATAAAGTATAACGTATAACGTATAAAGTATAACGTATAACGTATAACGTATAACGTATAACGTATAAAGTATAACGTATAACGTATAACGTATAACGTATAACGTATAACGTATAACGTATAACGTATAACGTATAACGTATAACGTATAACGTAGAACGTAGAACGTATAACGTATAACGTATAACGTAATACGTACAACGTATAACGTATAACGTATAACGGATAACGTATAACGTATACCGTGTAACGTATAACGTGTAACGTATAACGTATAACGTATAACGTATAACGTATAACGTATAACGTATAACGTATATTGTATAACGTATAACGTATAACGTATAACGTATAACGGATAACGTATAACGTATACCGTGTAACGTATAACGTATAACGTATAACGTATAACGTATAAGGTATAACGTATAACGTATAACGTATAACGTATAACGAATAACGTATAACGTATAACGTGTAACGTATAACGTATAATGTATAACGCATATCCTAGAACTTATGCTGAATAACGTATAACGTATAACATATAATATATAACGCATATGCTAGAACTTATGCCGTATAACGTATAGTGTGCAACGTATAACGTATAACGTATAACGTATAACGTATAACGTATAACGTATAACGTATAACGTATATCGTGTAACGTATAACGTGTAACGTATAACGTATAACGTATAACGTATAACGTATAACGTATAACGTATAACGTATAACGTATAACGTATAACGTATAACGTATAACGTATAACGTATAACGTATAACGTATAACGTATAACGTATAACGTATAACGTATAACGTATAACGTATAACGTACAACGTATAACGTACAACGTATAACGTACAACGTATAACGTAGAACGTATAACGTATAACGTATAACGTATAACGTATAACATATAATGTATAACGCATATCCTAGAACTTATGCTGAATAACGTATAACGTATAACGTATAACGTATAACGTATAACGTGTAACGTATAACGTATATCGTGTAACGTATAACGTATAACGTATAACGTATAACGTATAACGTATAACGTATAACGTATAACGTATAACGTATAACGTATAACGTATAACGTACAACGAGTAACGTATAACGTCTAACGTACAACGTATAACGTATAACGTATACCGTATAACGTATAACGTATAACGTATAACGTATAACGTATAACGTATACGTATAACGTATAACATATAATGTATAACGCATATCCTAGAACTTATGCCGTATAACGTATAGTGTGCAACGTATAACGTATAACGTATAACGTATAACGTATAACGTATAACGTATAGCGTATATCGTGTAACGTATAACGTGTAACGTATAACGTATAACGTATAACATATAACGTATAACGTATAACGTATAACGTATAACGTATAACGTATAACGTATAACGTATAACGTATATCGTATAACGTATAACGTATAACGTATAACGTATAACGTATAACGTCTAACGTATAACGTATAACGTATAACGTATAACGTATAACGTATAACATATAATATATAACGCATATCCTAGAACTTATGCCGTATAACGTATAGTGTGCAACGTATAACGTATAACGTATAACGTATAACGTATAACGTATAACGTATAACGTATATCGTGTAACGTAGAACGTGTAACGTATAACGTATAACGTATAACGTATAACGTATAACGTATAACGTATAACGTATAACGTATAACGTATATCGTGTAACGTATAACGTGTAACGTATAACGTATAACGTATAACGTATAACGTATAACGTATAACGAATAACGTATAACGTATAACGTATAACGTATACCGTGTAACGTATAACGTGTAACGTATAACGTATAACGTATAACGTATAACGTATAACGTATAACGTATAACGTATAACGTATAACGTATAACGTATAACGTATAACGTATAACGTATAACGTATAACGTACAACGAGTAACGTATAACGTCTAACGTACAACGTATAACGTATAACGTATACCGTATAACGTATAACGTATAACGTATAACGTATAACGTATAACGTATACGTATAACGTATAACATATAATGTATAACGCATATCCTAGAACTTATGCTGAATGACGTATAACGTATAGCGTATAACGTATAACGTATAACGTATAACGTATAACGTACAACGTATAACGTATAACGTATAACGTATAACGTATAACGTATAACGTATAACGTATAACGTATAACGTATAACGTATAACGTATAACGTATAACGTATAACGTATAACGTATATCGTGTAACGTATAACGTGTAACGTATAACGTATAACGTATAACGTATAACGTATAACGTATAACGAATAACGTATAACGTATAACGTATAACGTATACCGTGTAACGTATAACGTGTAACGTATAACGTATAACGTATAACGTATAACGTATAACGTATAACGTATAACGTATAACGTATAACGTATAACGTATAACGTATAACGTATAACGTATAACGTATAACGTACAACGAGTAACGTATAACGTCTAACGTACAACGTATAACGTATAACGTATACCGTATAACGTATAACGTATAACGTATAACGTATAACGTATAACGTATACGTATAACGTATAACATATAATGTATAACGCATATCCTAGAACTTATGCTGAATGACGTATAACGTATAGCGTATAACGTATAACGTATAACGTATAACGTATAACGTACAACGTATAACGTATAACGTATAACGTATAACGTATAACGTATAACGTATAACGTATATCGTATAACGTATAACGTATAACATATAATATATAACGCATATCCTAGAACTTATGCGGTATAACGTATAGTGTATAACGTATATCGTATAACGTATAGTGTATAACGTATAACGTATAACGTATAGTGTATAACGTAGAACGTATAACGTATAACGTATAACTTTTAACGTATAACGTATAACGTATAACGTAATACGTATAACGTCTAACGTATAACGTATAACGTATAACGTATAACGTATAACGTATAACGTATAACGTGTAACGTATAACGTATAACGTATAACGTATAACGTATAACGTATAACGTATAACGTATAACGTATAACGTATAACGTATAACGTATAACGTATAACGTATAACGTATAACATATAATATATAACGCATATCCTAGAACTTATGCCGTATAACGTATAGTGTGCAACGTATAACGTACAACGTATAACGTACAACGTATAACGTATAACGTATGACGTATAACGTATAACGTATAACGTATAACGAATAACGTATAACGTATAACGTATAACGTATAACGTATAACGTATAACGTATAACGTATAACGTATAACGTATAACGTATAACGTATAACGTATAACGTATAACGTATAACGTATAACGTATAACGTATAACGTATAACGTATAACGTATAACGTATAACGTATAACGTATAACGTATAACGTGTAACGTATAACGTATATCGTGTAACGTATAACGTGTAACGTATAACGTATAACGTATAACGTATAAAGTATAACGTATAACGTATAACGTATAACGTATAACGTATAACGTATAACGTATAACATATAACGTATAAAGTATAACGTATAACGTATAACGTATAACGTATAACGTATAACGTATAACGTATAACGTATAACGTATAACGTATAACGTATAACGTAGAACGTAGAACGTATAACGTATAACGTATAACGTAATACGTACAACGTATAACGTATAACGTATAACGGATAACGTATAACGTATACCGTGTAACGTATAACGTGTAACGTATAACGTATAACGTATAACGTATAACGTATAACGTATAACGTATAACGTATAACGTATATTGTATAACGTATAACGTATAACGTATAACGTATAACGGATAACGTATAACGTATACCGTGTAACGTATAACGTATAACGTATAACGTATAACGTATAAGGTATAACGTATAACGTATAACGTATAACGTATAACGAATAACGTATAACGTATAACGTGTAACGTATAACGTATAATGTATAACGCATATCCTAGAACTTATGCTGAATAACGTATAACGTATAACATATAATATATAACGCATATGCTAGAACTTATGCCGTATAACGTATAGTGTGCAACGTATAACGTATAACGTATAACGTATAACGTATAACGTATAACGTATAACGTATAACGTATATCGTGTAACGTATAACGTGTAACGTATAACGTATAACGTATAACGTATAACGTATAACGTATAACGTATAACGTATAACGTATAACGTATAACGTATAACGTATAACGTATAACGTATAACGTATAACGTATAACGTATAACGTATAACGTATAACGTACAACGTATAACGTACAACGTATAACGTACAACGTATAACGTATAACGTATAACGTATAACGTATAACGTATAACGTATAACGTATAACGTATAACGTGTAACGTATAACGTATAACGTATAACGTATAACATATAATGTATAACGCATATCCTAGAACTTATGCTGAATAACGTATAACGTATAACGTATAACGTATAACGTATAACGTGTAACGTATAACGTATATCGTGTAACGTATAACGTGTAACGTATAACGTATAACGTATAACGTATAACGTATAACGAATAACGTATAACGTATAACGTATAACGTATAACGTATAACGTATAACGTATAACGTATAGCGTATAACGTATAACGTATAACGTATAACGTATAACGTATAACGTATAACGTATAACGTATAACGTAGAACGTAGAACGTATAACGTATAACGTATAACGTATAACGTATAACGTATAACGTAATACGTACAACGTATAACGTATAACGTATAACGGATAACGTATAACGTATACCGTGTAACGTATAACGTGTAACGTATAACGTATAACGTATAACGTATAACGTGTAACGTATAACGTATAACGTATAACGTATAACATATAATGTATAACGCATATCCTAGAACTTATGCTGAATAACGTATAACGTATAACGTATAACGTATAACGTATAACGTGTAACGTATAACGTATATCGTGTAACGTATAACGTGTAACATATAACGTATAACGTATAACGTATAACGTACAACGTATAACGTATAACGTATAACGTATAACGTATAACGTATAACGTATAACGTATAACGTATAAGGTATAACGTATAACGTATAACGTATAACGTATAACGTATAACGTATAACGTAATACGTATAATGTATAACGTATAACGTATAACGTATAACGTATAACGTATAACGTATAATGTATAACGTATAACGTATAACGTATAACGTATAACGTCTAACGTATAACGTATAACGTATAACGTATAACGTATAACGTATAACATATAATATATAACGCATATCCTAGAACTTATGCCGTATAACGTATAGTGTGCAACGTATAACGTATAACGTATAACGTATAACGTATAACGTATAACGTATAACGTATAACGTATAAGGTATAACGTATAACGTATAACGTATAACGTATAACGTATAACGTATAACGTAATACGTATAATGTATAACGTATAACGTATAACGTATAACGTATAACGTATAACGTATAACGTATATTGTATAACGTATAACGTATAACGTATAACGTATAACGGATAACGTATAACGTATACCGTGTAACGTATAACGTATAACGTATAACGTATAACGTATAAGGTATAACGTATAACGTATAACGTATAACGTATAACGAATAACGTATAACGTATAACGTGTAACGTATAACGTATAATGTATAACGCATATCCTAGAACTTATGCTGAATAACGTATAACGTATAACATATAATATATAACGCATATGCTAGAACTTATGCCGTATAACGTATAGTGTGCAACGTATAACGTATAACGTATAACGTATAACGTATAACGTATAACGTATAACGTATAACGTATATCGTGTAACGTATAACGTGTAACGTATAACGTATAACGTATAACGTATAACGTATAACGTATAACGTATAACGTATAACGTATAACGTATAACGTATAACGTATAACGTATAACGTATAACGTATAACGTATAACGTATAACGTATAACGTATAACGTACAACGTATAACGTACAACGTATAACGTACAACGTATAACGTAGAACGTATAACGTATAACGTATAACGTATAACGTATAACGTATAACGTATAACGTATAACGTATAACGTGTAACGTATAACGTATAACGTATAACGTATAACATATAATGTATAACGCATATCCTAGAACTTATGCTGAATAACGTATAACGTATAACGTATAACGTATAACGTATAACGTGTAACGTATAACGTATATCGTGTAACGTATAACGTGTAACGTATAACGTATAACGTATAACGTATAACGTATAACGAATAACGTATAACGTATAACGTATAACGTATAACGTATAACGTATAACGTATAACGTATAGCGTATAACGTATAACGTATAACGTATAACGTATAACGTATAACGTATAACGTATAACGTATAACGTAGAACGTAGAACGTATAACGTATAACGTATAACGTATAACGTATAACGTATAACGTAATACGTACAACGTATAACGTATAACGTATAACGGATAACGTATAACGTATACCGTGTAACGTATAACGTGTAACGTATAACGTATAACGTATAACGTATAACGTGTAACGTATAACGTATAACGTATAACGTATAACATATAATGTATAACGCATATCCTAGAACTTATGCTGAATAACGTATAACGTATAACGTATAACGTATAACGTATAACGTGTAACGTATAACGTATATCGTGTAACGTATAACGTGTAACATATAACGTATAACGTATAACGTATAACGTACAACGTATAACGTATAACGTATAACGTATAACGTATAACGTATAACGTATAACGTATAACGTATAAGGTATAACGTATAACGTATAACGTATAACGTATAACGTATAACGTATAACGTAATACGTATAATGTATAACGTATAACGTATAACGTATAACGTATAACGTATAACGTATAATGTATAACGTATAACGTATAACGTATAACGTATAACGTCTAACGTATAACGTATAACGTATAACGTATAACGTATAACGTATAACATATAATATATAACGCATATCCTAGAACTTATGCCGTATAACGTATAGTGTGCAACGTATAACGTATAACGTATAACGTATAACGTATAACGTATAACGTATAACGTATATCGTGTAACGTATAACGTGTAACGTATAACGTATAACGTATAACATATAACGTATAACGTATAACGTATAACGTATAACGTATAACGTATAACGTATAACGTATATCGTATAACGTATAACGTATAACGTATAACGTATAACGTATAACGTATAACATATAATATATAACGCATATCCTAGAACTTATGCCGTATAACGTATAGTGTGCAACGTATAACGTATAACGTATAACGTATAACGTATAACGTATAACGTATAACGTATAACGTATAACGTATATCGTGTAACGTAGAACGTGTAACGTATAACGTATAACGTATAACGTATAACGTATAACGTATAACGTATAACGTATAACGTATAACGTATAACGTATAACGTATAACGTATAACGTATAACGTATAACGTGTAACGTATAACGTATAACGTGTAACGTATAACGTATAACGTATAACGTATAACGTGTAACGTATAACGTATATCGTGTAACGTATAACGTGTAACGTATAACGTATAACGTATAACGTATAAAGTATAACGTATAACGTATAACGTATAACGTATAACGTATAACGTATAGTGTATAACGTATAACGTATAACGTATAACGTATAACTTTTAACGTATAACGTATAACGTACAACGTATAACGTATAACGTATAACGTATAACGTATAACGTATAACGTCTAACGTATAACGTATAACGTATAACGTATAACGTATAACGTATAACGTATAACATATAATATATAACGCATATGCTAGAACTTATGCCGTATAACGTATAACGTGCAACGTATAACGTATAACGTATAACGTATAACGTATAACGTATAACGTATAACGTATAACGTATAACGTATAACGTATAACGTATAACGTATAACGTATAACGTATAACGTATAACGTATAACATATAATGTATAACGCATATCCTAGAACTTATGCTGAATAACGTATAACGTATAACGTATAACGTATAACGTATAACGTATAACGTGTAACGTATAACGTATATCGTGTAACGTATAACGTGTAACGTATAACGTATAACGTACAACGTATAACGTACAACGTATAACGTATAACGTATAACGTATAACGTATAACGTATAACGTATAACGTATAACGTATAACGTATAACGTATAACGTATAACGTATAACATATAATGTATAACGCATATCCTAGAACTTATGCTGAATAACGTATAACGTATAACGTATAACGTATAACGTATAACGTGTAACGTATAACGTATATCGTGTAACGTATAACGTGTAACGTATACCGTATAACGTATAACGTATAACGTATAACGTATAACGTATAACGTATAACGTATAACGTATAACGTATAACGTATAACGTATAACGTATAAAGTATAACGTATAACATATAATATATAACGCATATCCTAGAACTTATGCCGTATAACGTATAGTGTGCAACGTATAACGTATAACGTATAACGTATAACGTATAACGTATAACGTATAACGTATAACGTATAACGTATAACGTATAACGTACAACGTATAACGTATAACGTATAACGTATAACGTATAACGTATAACGTATAACGTATAACGTATAACGTATAAGGTATAACGTATAACGTATAACGTATAACGTATAACGTATAACGTATAACGTAATACGTATAATGTATAACGTATAACGTATAACGTATAACGTATAACGTATAACGTATAACGTATAACGTATAACGTATAACGTATAACGTATAACGTCTAACGTATAACGTATAACGTATAACGTATAACGTATAACGTATAACATATAATATATAACGCATATCCTAGAACTTATGCCGTATAACGTATAGTGTGCAACGTATAACGTATAACGTATAACGTATAACGTATAACGTATAACGTATAACGTATATCGTGTAACGTATAACGTGTAACGTATAACGTATAACGTATAACATATAACGTATAACGTATAACGTATAACGTATAACGTATAACGTATAACGTATAACGTATAACGTATAACGTATAACGTATAACGTATAACGTATAACGTATAACGTATAACGTCTAACGTATAACGTATAACGTATAACGTATAACGTATAACGTATAACGTATAACGTATAACGTATAACGTATAACGTATAACGTATAACGTATAACGTATAACGTATAACGTATAACGTATAACGTATAACGTATAACGTATAACGTATAACGTATAACGTGTAACGTATAACGTGTAACGTATAACGTGTAACGTATAACGTATAACGTATAACGTATAAAGTATAACGTATAACGTATAACGTATAACGTATAACGCATAACGTATAACGTATAACGTATAACGTATAACGTATAACGTATAACGTATAACGTATAACGTATAACGTATAACGTATAACGTATAACGTATAACGTATAACGTATAACGTATAACGTATAACGTATAACGTATAACGTATAACGTATAACGTGTAACGTATAACGTATATCGTGTAACGTATAACGTGTAACGTATAACGTATATCGTGTAACGTATAACGTGTAACGTATAACGTATAACGTATAACGTATAACGTATAACGTATAACGTATAACGTATAACGTATAGCGTATAACGTATAACGTATAACGTATAACGTATAACGTATAAAGTATAACGTATAACGTATAACGTATAACGTAATACGTATAACGTATAACGTATAACGTATAACGTATAACGTATAACGTATAACGTATAACGTATAACGTATAACGTATAACGTATAACGTATAACGTATAACGTATAACGTATAACGTATAACGTATAACGTATAACGTATAACGTATAACGTATAACGTATAACGTATAACATATAATGTATAACGCATATCCTAGAACTTATGCTGAATAACGTATAACGTATAACGTATAACGTATAACGTATAACGTGTAACGTATAACGTATATCGTGTAACGTATAACGTGTAACGTATACCGTATAACGTATAACGTATAACGTATAACGTATAACGTATAACGTATAACGTATAACGTATAACGTATAACGTATAACGTATACGTATAACGTATAACATATAATGTATAACGCATATCCTAGAACTTATGCTGAATAACGTATAACGTATAGCGTATAACGTATAACGTATAACGTATAACGTATAACGTACAACGTATAACGTATAACGTATAACGTATAACGTATAACGTATAACGTATAACGTATAACGTATATCGTATAACGTATAACGTATAACATATAATATATAACGCATATCCTAGAACTTATGCGGTATAACGTATAGTGTATAACGTATAACGTATAACGTATAACGTATAGTGTATAACGTATAACGTATAACGTATAGTGTATAACGTATAACGTATAACGTATAACGTATAACTTTTAACGTATAACGTATAACGTATACGTATAACGTATAACATATAATGTATAACGCATATCCTAGAACTTATGCTGAATAACGTATAACGTATAGCGTATAACGTATAACGTATAACGTATAACGTATAACGTACAACGTATAACGTATAACGTATAACGTATAACGTATAACGTATAACGTATAACGTATATCGTATAACGTATAACGTATAACATATAATATATAACGCATATCCTAGAACTTATGCGGTATAACGTATAGTGTATAACGTATAACGTATAACGTATAGTGTATAACGTATAACGTATAACGTATAGTGTATAACGTATAACGTATAACGTATAACGTATAACTTTTAACGTATAACGTATAACGTATAACGTATAACGTAATACGTATAACGTATAACGTATAACGTATAACGTATAACGTATAACGTATAACGTATAACGTATAACGTGTAACGTATAACGTATATCGTATAGCGTATAACGTATATCGCATAACGTATAACGTATAACGTATCACGTATAAAGGATAACGTTTAACGTATATCGTATATCGTATACCGTATAACGTACAACGAGTGACGTATAACGCATAACGTATAACGTATAACGTATAACGTATAACGTATAAAGTATAACGTATAACGTATAACGTATAACGTATAACGTGTAACGTATAAAGTATAACGTATAACGTATAACGTATAACGTATAACGTATAACGTGGAACGTATAACGTATAACGTATAATGTATAACGCATATCCTAGAACTTATGCTGAATAACGTATAACGTATAACGTATAACGTATAACGTATAACGTATAACGTATAACGTATAACGTATAACGTATAACGTATAACGTATAATGTATAACGCATATCCTAGAACTTATGCTGAATAACGTATAACGTATAACGTATAACGTATAACGTATAACGTATAACGTATAACGTATAACGTATAACGTATAACGTATAACGTATAACGTACAACGTATAACGTATAACGTATAACGTATAACGTATAACGTATAACGTCTAACGTATAACGTATAACGTATAACGTATAACGTATAACGTATAACGTATAACATATAATATATAACGCATATGCTAGAACTTATGCCGTATAACGTATAACGTGCAACGTATAACGTATAACGTATAACGTATAACGTATAACGTATAACGTATAACGTATAACGTATAACGTATAACGTATAACGTATAACGTATAACATATAATGTATAACGCATATCCTAGAACTTATGCTGAATAACGTATAACGTATAACGTATAACGTATAACGTATAACGTGTAACGTATAACGTATATCGTGTAACGTATAACGTGTAACGTATACCGTATAACGTATAACGTATAACGTATAACGTATAACGTATAACGTATAACGTATAACGTATAACGTATATCGTATAACGTATAACGTATAACGTATAACGTATAACGTATAACGTATAACGTATAACGTATAACGTATAACATATAATATATTAGGAGGACCGGAAAGTAATGTCGTTTCCCGACATTAAATTCAAATACATAAATTTTTAACGAGTTTTTATTTTTAATCAATGATATAAACACCCTCATTATCAACAACCTTTTGCCATCTAGTGTGCAAATTTTCAATGCCGGATCGATAAAAATCAATTGGTTTTTGAGCAAAATATACAGAGATGGCATTTTGAATATCATCCAAATTTGCAAATCTTTTGCCACTTAGAAAGTGTTGAAGCGATCGGAATAAATGGAAATCCGATGGTGCAACATCGGGCGAGTATGGTGGGTGAGGCAGTACCTCCCACCCCAATTCATTAATTTTTGCCAAGGTTCGTCTTGCGCAGTGCGGTCTTGCATTATCGTCTTGCAGAATAACGCCTTTTCTGTTGACAATCGCTGGCCACTTTTCAATTAAAGATTTATTTACACGATCTAATTGTTCACAGTAAAGGTCTGCATTCACAGTCTGTCCAGGTTTCAGCACTTCAAAATGAACAACGCCGCGAATACTCCACCAAACACACAAAAGGGCCTTTTTGGGGTGTAAACCTGGCTTAGCAGTACTTTGTGGCGATTCATTTGGAGAGAGCCACTGCCTTTTGCGTTTTGGATTATCATAAAGAACCCACTTTTCATCTCCGGTGATCAAGCGATCAAAAAACGCTTCTGTATTGTGCCGTTGAAGCAATAAGTTGCATGTGGTGGATCGGTTAGCCTTGTTCTCTTCGGACAGATTATGCGGGACCCAAACACCTGCTCTGCTTACTTTCCCAATCTGCTGCAAATGTTCTTGGATGGTCGACCAAGGTTGGTTAAGACTGTTTGACAATTTCTCGATTGTCTGACACGGATTTGCTTCCACTTCCGCACTTAACACGTCATTGTCTAACGTTGTTGGTCTTCCTGATCGATACGAGTCGGAAAGATCAAAATTACCGGATTTGAACTTGGAAAACCACCTTTGGCATTTACGAACGTCTAATGCATTTGGATAAACATCGCAAATGTTTTTGGTAGCAACTATTGCGTTACTACCCTTGCGAAACTCAAAAAGCATGCAATGCCGGATATGTACCTCTTCTGGTATTTGGCTGGCCATTTCACCCAAAATTGTAAAGAAAAATTTTAAATTTAATTATTTACAACTAAACAAGTCACTATAACCTCAGAATGTCTTTGCTACGACTTTAATGTACACAATGAGCTGACAAATGACAATCAAATAGTGACATGCGCAGAAACGACATTACTTTCCGGTCCACCTAATATAACGCATATCCTAGAACTTATGCC
Source organism: Ptiloglossa arizonensis (assembly GCF_051014685.1). Classification (NCBI taxonomy): domain Eukaryota; kingdom Metazoa; phylum Arthropoda; class Insecta; order Hymenoptera; family Colletidae; genus Ptiloglossa; species Ptiloglossa arizonensis. The sequence continues at coordinate 60,166 of NW_027479803.1, forward strand.
GTATAACGTATAGTGTGCAACGTATAACGTATAACGTATAACGTATAACGTATAACGTATAACGTATAACGTATAACGTATAACGTATAACGTATAACGTATAACGTATAACGTATACGTATAACGTATAACATATAATGTATAACGCATATCCTAGAACTTATGCTGAAAAACGTATAACGTATAGCGTATAACGTATAACGTATAACGTATAACGTATAACGTATAACGTATAACGTATAACGTATAACGTATAACGTATAACGTATAACATATAACGTATAACGTATATCGTATAACGTATAACGTATAACATATAATATATAACGCATATCCTAGAACTTATGCGGTATAACGTATAGTGTATAACGTATAACGTATAACGTATAGTGTATAACGTATAACGTATAACGTATAGTGTATAACGTATAACGTATAACGTATAACGTATAACTTTTAACGTATAACGTATAACGTATAACGTAATACGTATAACGTATAACGTATAACGTATAACGTATAACGTATAACGTATAACGTATAACGTATAACGTATAACGTGTAACGTATAACGCATAACGTATAGCGTATAACGTATATCGCATAACGTATAACGTATAACGTATCACGTATAAAGGATAACGTGTAACGTATATCGTATATCGTATACCGTATAACGTACAACGAGTGACGTATAACGCATAACGTATAACGTATAACGTATAACGTATAACGTATAACGTATAACGTATAACGTATAACGTATAACGTATAACGTATAACGTATAACGTGTAACGTATAAAGTATAACGTATAACGTATAACGTATAACGTATAACGTATAACGTATAACGTATAACGTATAACGTATAACGTATAACGTATAACGTATAACGTATAACGTATAACGTATAACGTATAACGTATAACGTATAACGTAATACGTACAACGTATAACGTATAACGTATAACGGATAACGTATAACGTATACCGTGTAACGTATAACGTGTAACGTATAACGTATAACGTATAACGTATAACGTGTAACGTATAACGTATAACGTATAACGTATAACATATAATGTATAACGCATATCCTAGAACTTATGCTGAATAACGTATAACGTATAACGTATAACGTATAACGTATAACGTGTAACGTATAACGTATATCGTGTAACGTATAACGTGTAACATATAACGTATAACGTATAACGTATAACGTACAACGTATAACGTATAACGTATAACGTATAACGTATAACGTATAACGTATAACGTATAACGTATAAGGTATAACGTATAACGTATAACGTATAACGTATAACGTATAACGTATAACGTATAACGTAATACGTATAATGTATAACGTATAACGTATAACGTATAACGTATAGCGTATAACGTATAACGTATAACGTATAACGTATAACGTATAACGTCTAACGTATAACGTATAACGTATAACGTATAACGTATAACGTATAACATATAATATATAACGCATATCCTAGAACTTATGCCGTATAACGTATAGTGTGCAACGTATAACGTATAACGTATAACGTATAACGTATAACGTATAACGTATAACGTATAACGTATAAGGTATAACGTATAACGTATAACGTATAACGTATAACGTATAACGTATAACGTATAACGTATAACGTAATACGTATAATGTATAACGTATAACGTATAACGTATAACGTATAGCGTATTGCGTATATCGTGTAACGTATAACGTGTAACGTATAACGTATAACGTATAACATATAACGTATAACGTATAACGTATAACGTATAACGTATAACGTATAACGTATAACGTATAACGTATAACGTATAACATAATACGTATAACGTATAACGTATAACGTATAACGTATAACGTATAACGTATAACGTATAACGTATAACGTATAACGTATAACGTATAACGTATAACGTATAACGTATAACGTATAACGTATAACGTATAACGTATAACGTATAACGTATAACATATAATGTATAACGCATATCCTAGAACTTATGCTGAATAACGTATAACGTATAACGTATAACGTATAACGTATAACGTGTAACGTATAACGTATATCGTGTAACGTATAACGTGTAACGTATACCGTATAACGTATAACGTATAACGTATAACGTATAACGTATAACGTATAACGTATAACGTATAACGTATAACGTATACGTATAACGTATAACATATAATGTATAACGCATATCCTAGAACTTATGCTGAATAACGTATAACGTATAACGTATAACGTATAACGTATAACGTATAACGTGTAACGTATAACGTATATCGTGTAACGTATAACGTGTAACGTATAACGTATAACGTACAACGTATAACGTACAACGTATAACGTATAACGTATAACGTATAACGTATAACGTATAACGTATAACGTATAACGTATAACGTATAACGTATAACGTATAACGTATAACGTATAACGTATAACGTATAACGTATAACGTATAACGTATAACGTATAACGTATACGTATAACGTATAACATATAATGTATAACGCATATCCTAGAACTTATGCTGAAAAACGTATAACGTATAGCGTATAACGTATAACGTATAACGTATAACGTATAACGTATAACGTATAACGTATAACGTATAACGTATAACGTATAACGTATAACATATAACGTATAACGTATATCGTATAACGTATAACGTATAACATATAATATATAACGCATATCCTAGAACTTATGCGGTATAACGTATAGTGTATAACGTATAACGTATAACGTATAGTGTATAACGTATAACGTATAACGTATAGTGTATAACGTATAACGTATAACGTATCACGTATAAAGGATAACGTGTAACGTATATCGTATATCGTATACCGTATAACGTACAACGAGTGACGTATAACGCATAACGTATAACGTATAACGTATAACGTATAACGTATAACGTATAACGTATAACGTATAACGTATAACGTATAACGTATAACGTATAACGTGTAACGTATAAAGTATAACGTATAACGTATAACGTATAACGTATAACGTATAACGTATAACGTATAACGTATAACGTATAACGTATAACGTATAACGTATAACGTATAACGTATAACGTATAACGTATAACGTATAACGTATAACGTAATACGTACAACGTATAACGTATAACGTATAACGGATAACGTATAACGTATACCGTGTAACGTATAACGTGTAACGTATAACGTATAACGTATAACGTATAACGTGTAACGTATAACGTATAACGTATAACGTATAACATATAATGTATAACGCATATCCTAGAACTTATGCTGAATAACGTATAACGTATAACGTATAACGTATAACGTATAACGTGTAACGTATAACGTATATCGTGTAACGTATAACGTGTAACATATAACGTATAACGTATAACGTATAACGTACAACGTATAACGTATAACGTATAACGTATAACGTATAACGTATAACGTATAACGTATAACGTATAAGGTATAACGTATAACGTATAACGTATAACGTATAACGTATAACGTATAACGTATAACGTAATACGTATAATGTATAACGTATAACGTATAACGTATAACGTATAGCGTATAACGTATAACGTATAACGTATAACGTATAACGTATAACGTCTAACGTATAACGTATAACGTATAACGTATAACGTATAACGTATAACATATAATATATAACGCATATCCTAGAACTTATGCCGTATAACGTATAGTGTGCAACGTATAACGTATAACGTATAACGTATAACGTATAACGTATAACGTATAACGTATAACGTATAAGGTATAACGTATAACGTATAACGTATAACGTATAACGTATAACGTATAACGTATAACGTATAACGTAATACGTATAATGTATAACGTATAACGTATAACGT
>NW_027479804.1:0-64063 GCF_051014685.1 Ptiloglossa arizonensis
CTAGTTATTCGTTTCGAGCATCAGAACTGCGAAAATTTTGAGTTTCTCAAGCGTATCTTACCTCCAAACTGCCATATCTCGCGAACGGATTGACCAATCCGCAAAATTTCTGTTGCATCTGAAAGTAGAAACTCGCCCGATTACAACGGTATGCGTACTTTTCCCCTAGGCCGCTCTATTTATTCGTTTCGAGCATCAGAACTGCGAAAATTTTGAGTTTCTCAAGCGTTTCTTACTTCCAAACTGCCATATCTCGCGAACGGATTGACCAATCCGCAAAATTTCTGTTGCATCTGAAAGTAGAAACTCGCCCGATTACAACGGAATGCGTACTTTTCCCCTAGGCCGTTCTAGTTATTCGTTTCGAGCATCAGAACTGCGAAAATTTTGAGTTTCTCAAGCGTTTCTTACGTCCAAACTGTCATATCTCGCGAACGGATTGACTAATCCGCAATATTTCTGTTACATCTGAGAGTAGAAACTCGCCCGATTAAAGCGGTATGCGTACTTTTCCCTAGGCCGTTCTAGTTATTCGTTTCGAGCATCAGAACTGCGAAAATTTGAGTTTCTCAAGCGTTTCTTACCTCCAAACTGCCATATCTCGCGAACGGATTGACCAATCCGCAAAATTTCTGTTGCATCTGAAAGTAGAAACTCGCCCGATTACAACGGTATGCGTACTTTTCCCCTAGGCCGCTCTATTTATTCGTTTCGAGCATCAGAACTGCGAAAATTTTGTGTTTCTCAAGCGTTTCATACTTTCAAACTGCCATATCTCGCGAACGGATTGACCAATCCGCAAAATTTCTGTTGCCTCTGAAAGTAGAAAGTCGCCCGATTACAACGGTATGCGTACTTTTCCCTAGGCCGTTCTAGTTATTCGTTTCGAGCATCAGAACTGCGAAAATTTGAGTTTCTCAAGCGTTTCTTACCTCCAAACTGCCATATCTCGCGAACGGATTGACTAATCCGCAAAATTTCTGTTGCATCAGAAAGTAGAAACTCGCCCGATTACAACGGTATGCGTACTTTTCCCCTAGGCCGTTCTAGTTATTCGTTTCGAGCATCAGAACTGCGAAAATGTTGAGTTTCTCAAGCGTTTCTTACCTACAAACTGCCATATCTCGCGAACGGATTGACTAATCCGCAAAATTTCTGTTGCATCTGAAAGTAGAAACTCGCCCGATTACAACGTTTTGCGTACTTTTCCCCTAGACCGTTCTAGTTATGCTTGTCGAGCATCAGAACAGCGAAAATTTTGAGTTTCTCAAGCGTTTCTTACCTCCAAACTGCCATATCTCGCGAACGGATTGACAAATCCGCAAAATTTCTGTTGTATCTGAAAGTAGAAAGTCGCCCGATTACAACGGTATGCGTACTTTTCCCCTAGGCCGTTCTAGTTATTCGTTTCGAGCATCAGAACTGCGAAAATTTTGAGTTTCTCAAGCGTTTCTTACGTCCAAACTGTCATATCTCGCGAACGGATTGACTAATCCGCAATATTTCTGTTACATCTGAAAGTAGAAACTCGCCCGATTACAACGGTATGCGTACTTTTCCCCTAGGCCGTTCTAGTTATTCGTTTCGAGCATCAGAACTGCGAAAATTTTGAGTTTCTCAAGCGTTTCTTACCTACAAACTGCCATATCTCGCGAACGGATTGACCAATCCGCAAAATTTCTGTTGAATCTGAAAGCAGAAACTCGCCCGATTACAACGGTATGCGTACTTTTCCCCTAGGCCGTTCTAGTTATTCGTTTCGAGCATCAGAACTGCGAAAATTTTGAGTTTCTCAAGCGTTTCTTACCTACAAACTGCCATATCTCGCGAACGGATTGACCAATCCGCAAAATTTCTGTTGCATCTGAAAGTAGAAACTCGCCCGATTACAACGGTATGCGTACTTTTCCCCTAGGCCGCTCTATTTATTCGTTTCGAGCATCAGAACTGCGAAAATTTTGTGTTTCTCAACTGTTTCATACTTCCAAACAGCCATATCTCGCGAACGGATTGACCAATCCGCAAAATTTCTGTTGTATCTGAAAGTAGAAAGTCGCCCGATTACAACGGTATGCGTACTTTTCCCCTAGACCGTTCTAGTTATTCGTTTCGAGCATCAGAACAGCGAAAATTTTGAGTTTCTCAAGCGTTTCTTACCTCCAAACTGCCATATCTCGCGAACGGATTGACCAATCCGCAAAATTTCTGTTGCATCTGAAAGTAGAAAGTCGCCCGATTACAACGGTATGCGTACTTTTCCCCTAGGCCGTTCTAGTTATTCGTTTCGAGCATCAGAACTGCGAAAATTTTGAGTTTCTCAAGCGTTTCTTACGTCCAAACTGTCATATCTCGCGAACGGATTGACTAATCCGCAATACTTCTGTTACATCTGAAAGTAGAAACTCGCCCGATTACAACGGTATGCGTACTTTTCCCCTAGGCCGTTCTAGTTATGCTTGTCGAGCATCAGAACAGCGAAAATTTTGAGTTTCTCAAGCGTTTCTTACATCCAAACTGCCATATCTCGCGAACGGATTGACCAATCCGGAAAATTTCTGTTGCATCTTAAAGTAGAATGTCGCCCGATTACAACAGTATGCGTACTTTTCCCCTAGGCCGTTCTAGTTATTCGTTTCGAGCATCAGAACTGCGAAAGTTTTGAGTTTCTCAAGCGTTTCTTACGTCCAAACTGTCATATCTCGCGAACGGATTGACTAATCCGCAATATTTCTGTTACATCTGAAAGTAGAAACTCGCCCGAGTAAAACGGTATGCGTACTTTTCCCCTAGGCCGTTCTAGTTATTCGTTTCGAGCATCAGAACTGCGAAAATTTTGAGTTTCTCAAGCGTTTCTTACCTCCAAACTGCCATATCTCGCGAACGGATTGACCAATCCGCAAAATTTCTGTTGCATCTGAAAGTAGAAACTCGCCCGATTACAACGGTATGCGTACTTTTCCCCTAGGCCGCTCTATTTATTCGTTTCGAGCATCAGAACTGCGAAAATTTTGTGTTTCTCAAGCGTTTCATACTTTCAAACTGCCATATCTCGCGAACGGATTGACCAATCCGCAAAATTTCTGTTGCCTCTGAAAGTAGAAAGTCGCCCGATTACAACGGTATGCGTACTTTTCCCCTAGGCCGTTCTAGTTATTCGTTTCGAGCATCAGAACTGCGAAAATTTTGAGTTTCTCAAGCGTATCTTACCTCCAAACTGCCATATCTCGCGAACGGATTGACCAATCCGCAAAATTTCTGTTGCATCTGAAAGTAGAAACTCGCCCGATTACAACGGTATGCGTACTTTTCCCCTAGGCCGCTCTATTTATTCGTTTCGAGCATCAGAACTGCGAAAATTTTGAGTTTCTCAAGCGTTTCTTACTTCCAAACTGCCATATCTCGCGAACGGATTGACCAATCCGCAAAATTTCTGTTGCATCTGAAAGTAGAAACTCGCCCGATTACAACGGAATGCGTACTTTTCCCCTAGGCCGTTCTAGTTATTCGTTTCGAGCATCAGAACTGCGAAAATTTTGAGTTTCTCAAGCGTTTCTTACGTCCAAACTGTCATATCTCGCGAACGGATTGACTAATCCGCAATATTTCTGTTACATCTGAGAGTAGAAACTCGCCCGATTAAAGCGGTATGCGTACTTTTCCCCTAGGCCGTTCTAGTTATTCGTTTCGAGCATCAGAACTGCGAAAATTTTGAGTTTCTCAAGCGTTTCTTACCTCCAAACTGCCATATCTCGCGAACGGATTGACCAATCCGCAAAATTTCTGTTGCATCTGAAAGTAGAAACTCGCCCGATTACAACGGTATGCGTACTTTTCCCCTAGGCCGCTCTATTTATTCGTTTCGAGCATCAGAACTGCGAAAATTTTGTGTTTCTCAAGCGTTTCATACTTTCAAACTGCCATATCTCGCGAACGGATTGACCAATCCGCAAAATTTCTGTTGCCTCTGAAAGTAGAAAGTCGCCCGATTACAACGGTATGCGTACTTTTCCCCTAGGCCGTTCTAGTTATTCGTTTCGAGCATCAGAACTGCGAAAATTTTGAGTTTCTCAAGCGTTTCTTACCTCCAAACTGCCATATCTCGCGAACGGATTGACTCATCCGCAAAATTTCTGTTGCATCAGAAAGTAGAAACTCGCCCGATTACAACGGTATGCGTACTTTTCCCCTAGGCCGTTCTAGTTATTCGTTTCGAGCATCAGAACTGCGAAAATGTTGAGTTTCTCAAGCGTTTCTTACCTACAAACTGCCATATCTCGCGAACGGATTGACTAATCCGCAAAATTTCTGTTGCATCTGAAAGTAGAAACTCGCCCGATTACAACGTTATGCGTACTTTTCCCCTAGACCGTTCTAGTTATGCTTGTCGAGCATCAGAACAGCGAAAATTTTGAGTTTCTCAAGCGTTTCTTACCTCCAAACTGCCATATCTCGCGAACGGATTGACCAATCCGCAAAATTTCTGTTGTATCTGAAAGTAGAAAGTCGCCCGATTACAACGGTATGCGTACTTTTCCCCTAGGCCGTTCTAGTTATTCGTTTCGAGCATCAGAACTGCGAAAATTTTGAGTTTCTCAAGCGTTTCTTACGTCCAAACTGTCATATCTCGCGAACGGATTGACTAATCCGCAATATTTCTGTTACATCTGAAAGTAGAAACTCGCCCGATTACAACGGTATGCGTACTTTTCCCCTAGGCCGTTCTAGTTATTCGTTTCGAGCATCAGAACTGCGAAAATTTTGAGTTTCTCAAGCGTTTCTTACCTACAAACTGCCATATCTCGCGAACGGATTGACCAATCCGCAAAATTTCTGTTGAATCTGAAAGCAGAAACTCGCCCGATTACAACGGTATGCGTACTTTTCCCCTAGGCCGTTCTAGTTATTCGTTTCGAGCATCAGAACTGCGAAAATTTTGAGTTTCTCAAGCGTTTCTTACCTACAAACTGCCATATCTCGCGAACGGATTGACCAATCCGCAAAATTTCTGTTGCATCTGAAAGTAGAAACTCGCCCGATTACAACGGTATGCGTACTTTTCCCCTAGGCCGCTCTATTTATTCGTTTCGAGCATCAGAACTGCGAAAATTTTGTGTTTCTCAACTGTTTCATACTTCCAAACAGCCATATCTCGCGAACGGATTGACCAATCCGCAAAATTTCTGTTGTATCTGAAAGTAGAAAGTCGCCCGATTACAACGGTATGCGTACTTTTCCCCTAGACCGTTCTAGTTATTCGTTTCGAGCATCAGAACAGCGAAAATTTTGAGTTTCTCAAGCGTTTCTTACCTCCAAACTGCCATATCTCGCGAACGGATTGACCAATCCGCAAAATTTCTGTTGCATCTGAAAGTAGAAAGTCGCCCGATTACAACGGTATGCGTACTTTTCCCCTAGGCCGTTCTAGTTATTCGTTTCGAGCATCAGAACTGCGAAAATTTTGAGTTTCTCAAGCGTTTCTTACGTCCAAACTGTCATATCTCGCGAACGGATTGACTAATCCGCAATACTTCTGTTACATCTGAAAGTAGAAACTCGCCCGATTACAACGGTATGCGTACTTTTCCCCTAGGCCGTTCTAGTTATGCTTGTCGAGCATCAGAACAGCGAAAATTTTGAGTTTCTCAAGCGTTTCTTACATCCAAACTGCCATATCTCGCGAACGGATTGACCAATCCGGAAAATTTCTGTTGCATCTTAAAGTAGAATGTCGCCCGATTACAACAGTATGCGTACTTTTCCCCTAGGCCGTTCTAGTTATTCGTTTCGAGCATCAGAACTGCGAAAGTTTTGAGTTTCTCAAGCGTTTCTTACGTCCAAACTGTCATATCTCGCGAACGGATTGACTAATCCGCAATATTTCTGTTACATCTGAAAGTAGAAACTCGCCCGAGTAAAACGGTATGCGTACTTTTCCCCTAGGCCGTTCTAGTTATTCGTTTCGAGCATCAGAACTGCGAAAATTTTGAGTTTCTCAAGCGTTTCTTACCTCCAAACTGCCATATCTCGCGAACGGATTGACCAATCCGCAAAATTTCTGTTGCATCTGAAAGTAGAAACTCGCCCGATTACAACGGTATGCGTACTTTTCCCCTAGGCCGCTCTATTTATTCGTTTCGAGCATCAGAACTGCGAAAATTTTGTGTTTCTCAAGCGTTTCATACTTTCAAACTGCCATATCTCGCGAACGGATTGACCAATCCGCAAAATTTCTGTTGCCTCTGAAAGTAGAAAGTCGCCCGATTACAACGGTATGCGTACTTTTCCCCTAGGCCGTTCTAGTTATTCGTTTCGAGCATCAGAACTGCGAAAATTTTGAGTTTCTCAAGCGTTTCTTACCTCCAAACTGCCATATCTCGCGAACGGATTGACTAATCCGCAAAATTTCTGTTGCATCAGAAAGTAGAAACTCGCCCGATTACAACGGTATGCGTACTTTTCCCCTAGGCCGTTCTAGTTATTCGTTTCGAGCATCAGAACTGCGAAAATTTTGAGTTTCTCAAGCGTTTCTTACCTCCAAACTGCCATATCTCGCGAACGGATTGACCAATCCGCAAAATTTCTGTTGCATCTGAAAGTAGAAACTCGCCCGATTACAACGGAATGCGTACTTTTCCCCTAGGCCGTTCTAGTTATTCGTTTCGAGCATCAGAACTGCGAAAATGTTGAGTTTCTCAAGCGTTTCTTACCTACAAACTGCCATATCTCGCGAACGGATTGACCAATCCGCAAAATTTCTGTTGCATCTGAAAGTAGAAACTCGCCCGATTACAACGGTATGCGTACTTTTCCCCTAGACCGTTCTAGTTATGCTTGTCGAGCATCAGAACAGCGAAAATTTTGAGTTTCTCAAGCGTTTCTTACCTCCAAACTGCCATATCTCGCGAACGGATTGACCAATCCGCAAAATTTCTGTTGTATCTGAAAGTAGAAAGTCGCCCGATTACAACGGTATGCGTACTTTTCCCCTAGGCCGTTCTAGTTATTCGTTTCGAGCATCAGAACTGCGAAAATTTTGAGTTTCTCAAGCGTTTCTTACGTCCAAACTGTCATATCTCGCGAACGGATTGACTAATCCGCAATATTTCTGTTACATCTGAAAGTAGAAACTCGCCCGATTACAACGGTATGCGTACTCTTCCCCTAGGCCGTTCTAGTTATTCGTTTCGAGCATCAGAACTGCGAAAATGTTGAGTTTCTCAAGCGTTTCTTACCTACAAACTGCCATATCTCGCGAACGGATTGACCAATCCGTAAAATTTCTGTTGAATCTGAAAGCAGAAACTCGCCCGATTACAACGGTATGCGTACTTTTCCCCTAGGCCGCTCTATTTATTCGTTTCGAGCATCAGAACTGCGAAAATTTTGTGTTTCTCAAGTGTTTCATACTTCCAAACTGCCATATCTCGCGAACGGATTGACCAATCCGCAAAATTTCTGTTGCATCTGAAAGTAGAAAGTCGCCCGATTACAACGGTATGCGTACTTTTCCCCTAGGCCGCTCTATTTATTCGTTTCGAGCATCAGAACTGCGAAAATTTTGTGTTTCTCAAGTGTTTCATACTTCCAAACTGCCATATCTCGCGAACGGATTGACCAATCCGCAAAATTTCTGTTGCATCTGAAAGTAGAAAGTCGCCCGATTACAACGGTATGCGTACTTTTCCCCTAGGCCGTTCTAGTAATTCGTTTCGAGCATCAGAACTGCGAAAACTTAGAGTTTCTCAAGCGTTTCTTACCTCCAAACTGCCATATCTCGCGAACGGATTGACCAATCCGCAAAATTTCTGTTGCATCTGAAAGTAGAAACTCGCCCGATTACAACGGTATGCGTACTTTTCCCCTAGACCGTTCTAGTTATGCTTGTCGAGCATCAGAACAGCGAAAATTTTGAGTTTCTCAAGCGTTTCTTACCTCCAAACTGCCATATCTCGCGAACGGATTGACCAATCCGCAAAATTTCTGCTGCATCTGAAAGTAGAAAGTCGCCCGATTACAACGGTATGCGTACTTTTCCCCTAGGCCGTTCTAGTTATTCGTTTCGAGCATCAGAACTGCGAAAATTTTGAGTTTCTCAAGCATTTCTTACGTCCAAACTGTCATATCTCGCGAACGGATTGACTAATCCGCAATATTTCTGTTACATCTGAAAGTAGAAACTCGCCCCATTACAACGGTATGCGTACTTTTCCCCTAGGCCGTTCTAGTTATTCGTTTCGAGCATCAGAACTGCGAAAATTTTGAGTTTCTCAAGCGTTTCTTACCTACAAACTGCCATATCTCGCGAACGGATTGACCAATCCGCAAAATTTCTGTTGAATCTGAAAGCAGAAACTCGCCCGATTACAACGGTATGCGTACTTTTCCCCTAGGCCGTTCTAGTTATTCGTTTCGAGCATCAGAACTGCGAAAATTTTGAGTTTCTCAAGCGTTTCTTACCTCCAAACTGCCATATCTCGCGAACGGATTGACCAATCCGCAAAATTTCTGTTGAATCTGAAAGCAGAAACTCGCCCGATTACAACGGTATGCGTACTTTTCCCCTAGGCCGTTCTAGTTATTCGTTTCGAGCATCGGAACTGCGAAAATTTTGAGTTTCTCAAGCGTTTCTTACCTACAAACTGCCATATCTCGCGAACGGATTGACCAATCCGCAAAATTTCTGTTGCATCTGAAAGTAGAAACTCGCCCGATTACAACGGAATGCGTACTTTTCCCCTAGGCCGTTCTAGTTATTCGTTTCGAGCATCAGAACTGCGAAAATGTTGAGTTTCTCAAGCGTTTCTTACCTACAAACTGCCATATCTCGCGAACGGATTGACCAATCCGCAAAATTTCTGTTGCATCTGAAAGTAGAAACTCGCCCGATTACAACGGTATGCGTACTTTTCCCCTAGACCGTTCTAGTTATGCTTGTCGAGCATCAGAACAGCGAAAATTTTGAGTTTCTCAAGCGTTTATTACCTCCAAACTGCCATATCTCGCGAACGGATTGACCAATCCGCAAAATTTCTGTTGCATCTGAAAGTAGAGAGTCGCCCGATTACAACGGTATGCGTACTTTTCCCCTAGGCCGTTCTAGTTATTCGTTTCGAGCATCAGAACTGCGAAAATTTTGAGTTTCTCAAGCGTTTCTTACGTCCAAACTGTCATATCTCGCGAACGGATTGACTAATCCGCAATATTTCTGTTACATCTGAAAGTAGAAACTCGCCCGATTACAACGGTATGCGTACTTTTCCCCTAGGCCGTTCTAGTTATTCGTTTCGAGCATCAGAACTGCGAAAATTTTGAGTTTCTCAGGCGTTTCTTACCTACAAACTGCCATATCTCGCGAACGGATTGACCAATCCGCAAAATTTCTGTTGAATCTGAAAGCAGAAACTCGCCCGATTACAACGGTATGCGTACTTTTCCCCTAGGCCGTTCTAGTTATTCGTTTCTAGCATCAGAACTGCGAAAATTTTGAGTTTCTCAAGCGTTTCTTACCTACAAACTGCCATATCTCGCGAACGGATTGACCAATCCGCAAAATTTCTGTTGCATCTGAAAGTAGAAAGTCGCCCGATTACAACGGTATGCGTACTTTTCCCCTAGGCCGGTCTAGTTATTCGTTTCGAGCATCAGAACTGCGAAAATTTTGAGTTTCTCAAGCGTTTCTTACCTCCAAACTGCCATATCTCGCGAACGGATTGACTAATCCGCAAAATTTCTGATGCATCTGAAAGTAGAGAGTCGCCCGATTACAACGGTATGCGTACTTTTCCCCTAGGCCGTTCTAGTTATTCGTTTCGAGCATCAGAACTGCGAAAATTTTGAGTTTCTCAAGCGTTTCTTACCTCCAAACTGCCATATCTCGCGAACGGATTGACCAATCCGCAAAATTTCTGTTGAATCTGAAAGCAGAAACTCGCCCGATTACAACGGTATGCGTACTTTTCCCCTAGGCCGTTCTAGTTATTCGTTTCGAGCATCGGAACTGCGAAAATTTTGAGTTTCTCAAGCGTTTCTTACCTACAAACTGCCATATCTCGCGAACGGATTGACCAATCCGCAAAATTTCTGTTGCATCTGAAAGTAGAAACTCGCCCGATTACAACGGTATGCGTTCTTTTCCCCTAGTCCGTTCTAGTTATTCGTTTCGAGCATCAGAACTGCGAAAATTTTGAGTTTCTCAAGCGTTTCTTACCTCCAAACTGCCATATCTCGCGAACGGATTGACCAATCCGCTAAATTTCTGTTGCATCTGAAAGTAGAAACTCGCCCGATTACAACGGAATGCGTACTTTTCCCCTAGGCCGTTCTAGTTATTCGTTTCGAGCATCAAAACTGCGAAAATGTTGAGTTTCTCAAGCGTTTCTTACCTACAAACTGCCATATCTCGCGAACGGATTGACCAATCCGCAAAATTTCTGTTGCATCTGAAAGTAGAAACTCGCCCGATTACAACGGTATGCGTACTTTTCCCCTAGACCGTTCTAGTTATGCTTGTCGAGCATCAGAACAGCGAAAATTTTGAGTTTCTCAAGCGTTTATTACCTCCAAACTGCCATATCTCGCGAACGGATTGACCAATCCGCAAAATTTCTGTTGCATCTGAAAGTAGAGAGTCGCCCGATTACAACGGTATGCGTACTTTCCCCCTAGGCCGTTCTAGTTATTCGTTTCGAGCATCAGAACTGCGAAAATTTTGAGTTTCTCAAGCGTTTCTTACGTCCAAACTGTCATATCTCGCGAACGGATTGACTAATCCGCAATATTTCTGTTACATCTGAAAGTAGAAACTCGCCCGATTACAACGGTATGCGTACTTTTCCCCTAGGCCGTTCTAGTTATTCGTTTCGAGTATCAGAACTGCGAAAATTTTGAGTTTCTCAGGCGTTTCTTACCTACAAACTGCCATATCTCGCGAACGGATTGACCAATCCGCAAAATTTCTGTTGAATCTGAAAGCAGAAACTCGCCCGATTACAACGGTATGCGTACTTTTCCCCTAGGCCGTTCTTGTTATTCGTTTCTAGCATCAGAACTGCGAAAATTTTGAGTTTCTCAAGCGTTTCTTACCTACAAACTGCCATATCTCGCGAACGGATTGACCAATCCGCAAAATTTCTGTTGCATCTGAAAGTAGAAAGTCGCCCGATTACAACGGTATGCGTACTTTTCCCCTAGGCCGGTCTAGTTATTCGTTTCGAGCATCAGAACTGCGAAAATTTTGAGTTTCTCAAGCGTTTCTTACCTCCAAACTGCCATATCTCGCGAACGGATTGACTAATCCGCAAAATTTCTGTTGCATCTGAAAGTAGAAACTCGCCCGATTACAACGGTATGCGTACTTTTCCCCTAGGCCGTTCTAGTTATTCGTTTCGAGCATCAGAACTGCGAAAATTTTGAGTTTCTCAAGCGTTTCTTACCTCCAAACTGCCATATCTCGCGAACGGATTGACCAATCCGCAAAATTTCTGTTGAATCTGAAAGCAGAAACACGCCCGATTACAACGGTATGCGTACTTTTCCCCTAGGCCGTTCTAGTTATTCGTTTCGAGCATCGGAACTGCGAAAATTTTGAGTTTCTCAAGCGTTTCTTACCTACAAACTGCCATATCTCGCGAACGGATTGACCAATCCGCAAAATTTCTGTTGCATCTGAAAGTAGAAACTCGCCCGATTACAACGGTATGCGTTCTTTTCCCCTAGTCCGTTCTAGTTATTCGTTTCGAGCATCAGAACTGCGAAAATTTTGAGTTTCTCAAGCGTTTCTTACCTCCAAACTGCCATATCTCGCGAACGGATTGACCAATCCGCTAAATTTCTGTTGCATCTGAAAGTAGAAACTCGCCCGATTACAACGGAATGCGTACTTTTCCCCTAGGCCGTTCTAGTTATTCGTTTCGAGCATCAGAACTGCGAAAATGTTGAGTTTCTCAAGCGTTTCTTACCTACAAACTGCCATATCTCGCGAACGGATTGACCAATCCGCAAAATTTCTGTTGCATCTGAAAGTAGAAACTCGCCCGATTACAACGGTATGCGTACTTTTCCCCTAGACCGTTCTAGTTATGCTTGTCGAGCATCAGAACAGCGAAAATTTTGAGCTTCTCAAGCGTTTATTACCTCCAAACTGCCATATCTCGCGAACGGATTGACCAATCCGCAAAATTTCTGTTGCATCTGAAAGTAGAGAGTCGCCCGATTACAACGGTATGCGTACTTTTCCCCTAGGCCGTTCTAGTTATTCGTTTCGAGCATCAGAACTGCGAAAATTTTGAGTTTCTCAAGCGTTTCTTACGTCCAAACTGTCATATCTCGCGAACGGATTGACTAATCCGCAATATTTCTGTTACATCTGAAAGTAGAAACTCGCCCGATTACAACGGTATGCGTACTTTTCCCCTAGGCCGTTCTAGTTATTCGTTTCGAGCATCAGAACTGCGAAAATTTTGAGTTTCTCAGGCGTTTCTTACCTACAAACTGCCATATCTCGCGAACGGATTGACCAATCCGCAAAATTTCTGTTGAATCTGAAAGCAGAAACTCGCCCGATTACAACGGTATGCGTACTTTTCCCCTAGGCCGTTCTAGTTATTCGTTTCGAGCATCGGAACTGCGAAAATTTTGAGTTTCTCAAGCGTTTCTTACCTACAAACTGCCATATCTCGCGAACGGATTGACCAATCCGCAAAATTTCTGTTGCATCTGAAAGTAGAAACTCGCCCGATTACAACGGTATGCGTTCTTTTCCCCTAGTCCGTTCTAGTTATTCGTTTCGAGCATCAGAACTGCGAAAATTTTGAGTTTCTCAAGCGTTTCTTACCTCCAAACTGCCATATCTCGCGAACGGATTGACCAATCCGCAAAATTTCTGTTGCATCTGAAAGTAGAAAGTCGCCCGATTACAACGGTATGCGTACTTTTCCCCTAGGCCGTTCTAGTTATTCGTTTCGAGCATCAGAACTGCGAAAATTTTGAGTTTCTCAAGCGTTTCTTACCTCCAAACTGCCATATCTCGCGAACGGATTGACTAATCCGCAAAATTTCTGTTGCATCTGAAAGTAGAAACTCGCCCGATTACAACGGTATGCGTACTTTTCCCCTAGGCCGTTCTAGTTATTCGTTTCGAGCATCAGAACTGCGAAAATTTTGAGTTTCTCAAGCGTTTCTTACCTCCAAACTGCCATATCTCGCGAACGGATTGACCAATCCGCAAAATTTCTGTTGCATCTGAAAGTAGAAACTCGTCCGATTACAACGGAATGCGTACTTTTCCCCTAGGCCGTTCTAGTTATTCGTTTCGAGCATCAGAACTGCGAAAATGTTGAGTTTCTCAAGCGTTTCTTACCTACAAACTGCCATATCTCGCGAACGGATTTACCAATCCGCAAAATTTCTGTTGCATCTGAAAGTAGAAACTCGCCCGATTACAACGGTATGCGTACTTTTCCCCTAGACCGTTCTAGTTATGCTTGTCGAGCATCAGAACAGCGAAAATTTTGAGTTTCTCAAGCGTTTCTTACCTCCAAACTGCCATATCTCGCGAACGGATTGACCAATCCGCAATATTTCTGTTGCATCTGAAAGTAGAAACTCGCCCGATTACAACGGAATGCGTACTTTTCCCCTAGGCCGTTCTAGTTATTCGTTTCGAGCATCAGAACTGCGAAAATGTTGAGTTTCTCAAGCGTTTCTTACCTACAAACTGCCATATCTCGCGAACGGATTGACCAATCCGCAAAATTTCTGTTGCATCTGAAAGTAGAAACTCGCCCGATTACAACGGTATGCGTACTTTTCCCCTAGACCGTTCTAGTTATGCTTGTCGAGCATCAGAACAGCGAAAATTTTGAGTTTCTCAAGCGTTTATTACCTCCAAACTGCCATATCTCGCGAACGGATTGACCAATCCGCAAAATTTCTGTTGCATCTGAAAGTAGAGAGTCGCCCGATTACAACGGTATGCGTACTTTTCCCCTAGGCCGTTCTAGTTATTCGTTTCGAGCATCAGAACTGCGAAAATTTTGAGTTTCTCAAGCGTTTCTTACGTCCAAACTGTCATATCTCGCGAACGGATTGACTAATCCGCAATATTTCTGTTACATCTGAAAGTAGAAACTCGCCCGATTACAACGGTATGCGTACTTTTCCCCTAGGCCGTTCTAGTTATTCGTTTCGAGCATCAGAACTGCGAAAATTTTGAGTTTCTCAGGCGTTTCTTACCTACAAACTGCCATATCTCGCGAACGGATTGACCAATCCGCAAAATTTCTGTTGAATCTGAAAGCAGAAACTCGCCCGATTACAACGGTATGCGTACATTTCCCCTAGGCCGTTCTAGTTATTCGTTTCGAGCATCGGAACTGCGAAAATTTTGAGTTTCTCAAGCGTTTCTTACCTACAAACTGCCATATCTCGCGAACGGATTGACCAATCCGCAAAATTTCTGTTGCATCTGAAAGTAGAAACTCGCCCGATTACAACGGTATGCGTTCTTTTCCCCTAGTCCGTTCTAGTTATTCGTTTCGAGCATCAGAACTGCGAAAATTTTGAGTTTCTCAAGCGTTTCTTACCTCCAAACTGCCATATCTCGCGAACGGATTGACCAATCCGCAAAATTTCTGTTGCATCTGAAAGTAGAAAGTCGCCCGATTACAACGGTATGCGTACTTTTCCCCTAGGCCGTTCTAGTTATTCGTTTCGAGCATCAGAACTGCGAAAATTTTGAGTTTCTCAAGCGTTTCTTACCTCCAAACTGCCATATCTCGCGAACGGATTGACTAATCCGCAAAATTTCTGTTGCATCTGAAAGTAGAAACTCGCCCGATTACAACGGTATGCGTACTTTTCCCCTAGGCCGTTCTAGTTATTCGTTTCGAGCATCAGAACTGCGAAAATTTTGAGTTTCTCAAGCGTTTCTTACCTCCAAACTGCCATATCTCGCGAACGGATTGACCAATCCGCAAAATTTCTGTTGCATCTGAAAGTAGAAACTCGTCCGATTACAACGGAATGCGTACTTTTCCCCTAGGCCGTTCTAGTTATTCGTTTCGAGCATCAGAACTGCGAAAATGTTGAGTTTCTCAAGCGTTTCTTACCTACAAACTGCCATATCTCGCGAACGGATTGACCAATCCGCAAAATTTCTGTTGCATCTGAAAGTAGAAACTCGCCCGATTACAACGGTATGCGTACTTTTCCCCTAGACCGTTCTAGTTATGCTTGTCGAGCATCAGAACAGCGAAAATTTTGAGTTTCTCAAGCGTTTCTTACCTCCAAACTGCCATATCTCGCGAACGGATTGACCAATCCGCAAAATTTCTGTTGCATCTGAAAGTAGAAACTCGCCCGATTACAACGGTATGCGTACTTTTCCCCTAGACCGTTCTAGTTATGCTTGTCGAGCATCAGAACAGCGAAAATTTTGAGTTTCTCATGCGTTTCTTACCTCCAAACTGCCATATCTCGCGAACGGATTGACCAATCCGCAAAATTTCTGTTGCATCTGAAAGTAGAAAGTCGCCCGATTACAACGGTATGCGTACTTTTTCCCTAGGCCGTTCTAGTTATTCGTTTCGATCATCAGAACTGCGAAAATTTTGAGTTTCTCAAGCGTTTCTTACCTACAAACTGCCATATCTCGCGAACGGATTGACCAATCCGCAAAATTTCTGTTGAATCTGAAAGCAGAAACTCGCCCGATTACAACGGTATGCGTACTTTTCCCCTAGGCCGTTCTAGTTATTCGTTTCGAGCATCAGAACTGCGAAAATTTTGAGTTTCTCAAGCGTTTCTTACCTACAAACTGCCATATCTCGCGAACGGATTGACCAATCCGCAAAATTTCTGTTGCATCTGAAAGTAGAAACTCGCCCGGTTACAACGGTATGCGTACTTTTCCCCTAGGCCGCTCTATTTATTCGTTTCGAGCATCAGAACTGCGAAAATTTTGTGTTTCTCAAGTGTTTCATACTTCCAAACTGCCATATCTCGCGAACGGATTGACCAATCCGCAAAATTTCTGTTGCATCTGAAAGTAGAAAGTCGCCCGATTACAACGGTATGCGTACTTTTCCCCTAGGCCGTTCTAGTTATTCGTTTCGAGCATTAGAACTGCGAAAACTTAGAGTTTCTCAAGCGTTTCTTACCTCCAAACTGCCATATCTCGCGAACGGATTGACTAATCCGCAAAATTTCTGTTGCATCTGAAAGTAGAAACTCGCCCGATTACAACGGTATGCGTACTTTTCCCCTAGGCCGTTCTAGTTATTCGTTTCGAGCATCAGAACTGCGAAAATTTTGAGTTTCTCAAGCGTTTCTTACTTCCAAACTGCCATATCTCGCGAACGGATTGACCAATCCGCAAAATTTCTGTTGCATCTGAAAGTAGAAACTCGCCCGATTACAACGGTATGCGTTCTTTTCCCCTAGTCCGTTCTAGTTATTCGTTTCGAGCATCAGAACTGCGAAAATTTTGAGTTTCTCAAGCGTTTCTTACCTCCAAACTGCCATATCTCGCGAACGGATTGACCAATCCGCAAAATTTCTGTTGCATCTGAAAGTAGAAACTCGCCCGATTACAACGGAATGCGTACTTTTCCCCTAGGCCGTTCTAGTTATTCGTTTCGAGCATCAGAACTGCGAAAATGTTGAGTTTCTCAAGCGTTTCTTACCTACAAACTGCCATATCTCGCGAACGGATTGACCAATCCGCAAAATTTCTGTTGCATCTGAAAGTAGAAACTCGCCCGATTACAACGGTATGCGTACTTTTCCCCTAGACCGTTCTAGTTATGCTTGTCGAGCATCAGAACAGCGAAAATTTTGAGTTTCTCAAGCGTTTCTTACCTCCAAACTGCCATATCTCGCGAACGGATTGACCAATCCGCAAAATTTCTGTTGCATCTGAAAGTAGAAAGTCGCCCGATTACAACGGTATGCGTACTTTTCCCCTAGGCCGTTCTAGTTATTCGTTTCGAGCATCAGAACTGCGAAAATTTTGAGTTTCTCAAGCGTTTCTTACCTACAAACTGCCATATCTCGCGAACGGATTGACCAATCCGCAAAATTTCTGTTGAATCTGAAAGCAGAAACTCGCCCGATTACAACGGTATGCGTACTTTTCCCCTAGGCCGTTCTAGTTATTCGTTTCGAGCATCAGAACTGCGAAAATTTTGAGTTTCTCAAGCGTTTCTTACCTACAAACTGCCATATCTCGCGAACTGATTGACCAATCCGCAAAATTTCTGTTGCATCTGAAAGTAGAAACTCGCCCGGTTACAACGGTATGCGTACTTTTCCCCTAGGCCGCTCTATTTATTCGTTTCGAGCATCAGAACTGCGAAAATTTTGTGTTTCTCAAGTGTTTCATACTTCCAAACTGCCATATCTCGCGAACGGATTGACCAATCCGCAAAATTTCTGTTGCATCTGAAAGTAGAAAGTCGCCCGATTACAACGGTATGCGTACTTTTCCCCTAGGCCGTTCTAGTTATTCGTTTCGAGCATTAGAACTGCGAAAACTTAGAGTTTCTCAAGCGTTTCTTACCTCCAAACTGCCATATCTCGCGAACGGATTGACCAATCCGCAAAATTTCTGTTGCATCTGAAAGTAGAAACTCGCCCGATTACAACGGTATGCGTTCTTTTCCCCTAGTCCGTTCTAGTTATTCGTTTCGAGCATCAGAACTGCGAAAATTTTGAGTTTCTCAAGCGTTTCTTACCTCCAAACTGCCATATCTCGCGAACGGATTGACCAATCCGCAAAATTTCTGTTGCATCTGAAAGTAGAAACTCGCCCGATTACAACGGTATGCGTACTTTTCCCCTAGACCGTTCTAGTTATGCTTGTCGAGCATCAGAACACCGAAAATTTTGAGTTTCTCAAGCGTTTCTTACTTCCAAACTGCCATATCTCGCGAACGGATTGACCAATCCGCAAAATTTCTGTTGCATCTGAAAGTAGAAAGTCGCCCGATTACAACGGTATGCGTACTTTTCCCCTAGGCCGTTCTAGTTATTCGTTTCGAGCATTAGAACTGCGAAAACTTAGAGTTTCTCAAGCGTTTCTTACCTCCAAACTGCCATATCTCGCGAACGGATTGACTAATCCGCAAAATTTCTGTTGCATCTGAAAGTAGAAACTCGCCCGATTACAACGGTATGCGTACTTTTCCCCTAGGCCGTTCTAGTTATTCGTTTCGAGCATCAGAACTGCGAAAATTTTGAGTTTCTCAAGCGTTTCTTACTTCCAAACTGCCATATCTCGCGAACGGATTGACCAATCCGCAAAATTTCTGTTGCATCTGAAAGTAGAAACTCGCCCGATTACAACGGTATGCGTTCTTTTCCCCTAGTCCGTTCTAGTTATTCGTTTCGAGCATCAGAACTGCGAAAATTTTGAGTTTCTCAAGCGTTTCTTACCTCCAAACTGCCATATCTCGCGAACGGATTGACCAATCCGCAAAATTTCTGTTGCATCTGAAAGTAGAAACTCGCCCGATTACAACGGAATGCGTACTTTTCCCCTAGGCCGTTCTAGTTATTCGTTTCGAGCATCAGAACTGCGAAAATGTTGAGTTTCTCAAGCGTTTCTTACCTACAAACTGCCATATCTCGCGAACGGATTGACCTTTCCGCAAAATTTCTGTTGCATCTGAAAGTAGAAACTCGCCCGATTACAACGGTATGCGTACTTTTCCCCTAGACCGTTCTAGTTATGCTTGTCGAGCATCAGAACAGCGAAAATTTTGAGTTTCTCAAGCGTTTCTTACCTCCAAACTGCCATATCTCGCGAACGGATTGACCAATCCGCAAAATTTCTGTTGCATCTGAAAGTAGAAAGTCGCCCGATTACAACGGTATGCGTACTTTTCCCCTAGGCCGTTCTAGTTATTCGTTTCGAGCATCAGAACTGCGAAAATTTTGAGTTTCTCAAGCGTTTCTTACCTACAAACTGCCATATCTCGCGAACGGATTGACCAATCCGCAAAATTTCTGTTGAATCTGAAAGCAGAAACTCGCCCGATTACAACGGTATGCGTACTTTTCCCCTAGGCCGTTCTAGTTATTCGTTTCGAGCATCAGAACTGCGAAAATTTTGAGTTTCTCAAGCGTTTCTTACCTACAAACTGCCATATCTCGCGAACTGATTGACCAATCCGCAAAATTTCTGTTGCATCTGAAAGTAGAAACTCGCCCGGTTACAACGGTATGCGTACTTTTCCCCTAGGCCGCTCTATTTATTCGTTTCGAGCATCAGAACTGCGAAAATTTTGTGTTTCTCAAGTGTTTCATACTTCCAAACTGCCATATCTCGCGAACGGATTGACCAATCCGCAAAATTTCTGTTGCATCTGAAAGTAGAAAGTCGCCCGATTACAACGGTATGCGTACTTTTCCCCTAGGCCGTTCTAGTTATTCGTTTCGAGCATTAGAACTGCGAAAACTTAGAGTTTCTCAAGCGTTTCTTACCTCCAAACTGCCATATCTCGCGAACGGATTGACCAATCCGCAAAATTTCTGTTGCATCTGAAAGTGGAAACTCGCCCGATTACAACGGTATGCGTTCTTTTCCCCTAGTCCGTTCTAGTTATTCGTTTCGAGCATCAGAACTGCGAAAATTTTGAGTTTCTCAAGCGTTTCTTACCTCCAAACTGCCATATCTCGCGAACGGATTGACCAATCCGCAAAATTTCTGTTGCATCTGAAAGTAGAAACTCGCCCGATTACAGCGGAATGCGTACTTTTCCCCTAGGCCGTTCTAGTTATTCGTTTCGAGCATCAGAACTGCGAAAATGTTGAGTTTCTCAAGCGTTTCTTACCTACAAACTGCCATATCTCGCGAACGGATTGACCTTTCCGCAAAATTTCTGTTGCATCTGAAAGTAGAAACTCGCCCGATTACAACGGTATGCGTACTTTTCCCCTAGACCGTTCTAGTTATGCTTGTCGAGCATCAGAACACCGAAAATTTTGAGTTTCTCAAGCGTTTCTTACTTCCAAACTGCCATATCTCGCGAACGGATTGACCAATCCGCAAAATTTCTGTTGCATCTGAAAGTAGAAAGTCGCCCGATTACAACGGTATGCGTACTTTTCCCCTAGGCCGTTCTAGTTATTCGTTTCGAGCATTAGAACTGCGAAAACTTAGAGTTTCTCAAGCGTTTCTTACCTCCAAACTGCCATATCTCGCGAACGGATTGACTAATCCGCAAAATTTCTGTTGCATCTGAAAGTAGAAACTCGCCCGATTACAACGGTATGCGTACTTTTCCCCTAGGCCGTTCTAGTTATTCGTTTCGAGCATCAGAACTGCGAAAATTTTGAGTTTCTCAAGCGTTTCTTACTTCCAAACTGCCATATCTCGCGAACGGATTGACCAATCCGCAAAATTTCTGTTGCATCTGAAAGTAGAAACTCGCCCGATTACAACGGTATGCGTTCTTTTCCCCTAGTCCGTTCTAGTTATTCGTTTCGAGCATCAGAACTGCGAAAATTTGAGTTTCTCAAGCGTTTCTTACCTCCAAACTGCCATATCTCGCGAACGGATTGACCAATCCGCAAAATTTCTGTTGCATCAGAAAGTAGAAACTCGCCCGATTACAACGGAATGCGTACTTTTCCCCTAGGCCGTTCTAGTTATTCGTTTCGAGCATCAGAACTGCGAAAATGTTGAGTTTCTCAAGCGTTTCTTACCTACAAACTGCCATATCTCGCGAACGGATTGACCTTTCCGCAAAATTTCTGTTGCATCTGAAAGTAGAAACTCGCCCGATTACAACGGTATGCGTACTTTTCCCCTAGACCGTTCTAGTTATGCTTGTCGAGCATCAGAACACCGAAAATTTTGAGTTTCTCAAGCGTTTCTTACGTCCAAACTGTCATATCTCGCGAACGGATTGACTAATCCGCAATATTTCTGTTACATCTGAAAGTAGAAACTCGCCCGATTACAACGGTATGCGTACTTTTCCCCTAGGCCGTTCTAGTTATTCGTTTCGAGCATCAGAACTGCGAAAATTTTGAGTTTCTCAAGCGTTTCTTACCTACAAACTGCCATATCTCGCGAACGGATTGAGCAATCCGCAAAATTTCTGTTGAATCTGAAAGCAGAAACTCGCCCGATTACAACGGTATGCGTACTTTTCCCCTAGGCCGTTCTAGTTATTCGTTTCGAGCATCAGAACTGCGAAAATTTTGAGTTTCTCAAGCGTTTCTTACTTCCAAACTGCCATATCTCGCGAACGGATTGACCAATCCGCAAAATTTCTGTTGCATCTGAAAGTAGAAACTCGCCCGATTACAACGGTATGCGTACTTTTCCCCTAGGCCGTTCTAGTTATTCGTTTCGAGCATCAGAACTGCGAAAATTTTGAGTTTCTCAAGCGTTTCTTACCTACAAACTGCCATATCTCGCGAACAGATTGACCAATCCGCAAAATTTCTGTTGCATCTGAAAGTAGAAAGTCGCCCGATTACAACGGTATGCGTACTTTTCCCCTAGGCCGTTCTAGTTATTCGTTTCGAGCATCAGAACTGCGAAAACTTAGAGTTTCTCAAGCGTTTCTTACCTCCAAACTGCCATATCTCGCGAACGGATTGACTAATCCGCAAAATTTCTGTTGCATCTGAAAGTAGAAACACGCCCGATTACAACGGTATGCGTACTTTTCCCTAGGCCGTTCTAGTTATTCGTTTCGAGCATCAGAACTGCGAAAATTTTGAGTTTCTCAAGCGTTTCTTACTTCCAAACTGCCATATCTCGCGAACGGATTGACCAATCCGCAAAATTTCTGTTGCATCTGAAAGTAGAAAGTCGCCCGATTACAACGGTATGCGTACTTTTCCCCTAGGCCGTTCTAGTTGTTCGTTTCGAGCATCAGAACTGCGAAAATTTTGAGTTTCTCAAGCGTTTCTTACCTCCAAACTGCCATATCTCGCGAACGGATTGACTAATCCGCAAAATTTCTGTTGCATCTGAAAGTAGAAACTCGCCCGATTACAACGGTATGCGTACTTTTCCCCTAGGCCGTTCTAGTTATTCGTTTCGAGCATCAGAACTGCGAAAATGTTGAGTTTCTCAAGCGTTTCTTACCTACAAACTGCCATATCTCGCGAACGGATTGACTAATCCGCAAAATTTCTGTTGCATCTGAAAGTAGAAACTCGCCCGATTACAACGGTATGCGTACTTTTCCCCTAGGCCGTTCTAGTTATTCGTTTCGAGCATCAGAACTGCGAAAATTTTGAGTTTCTCAAGCGTTTCTTACTTCCAAACTGCCATATCTCGCGAACGGATTGACCAATCCGCAAAATTTCTGTTGCATCTGAAAGTAGAAACTCGCCCGATTACAACGGTATGCGTTCTTTTCCCCTAGTCCGTTCTAGTTATTCGTTTCGAGCATCAGAACTGCGAAAATTTTGAGTTTCTCAAGCGTTTCTTACCTCCAAACTGCCATATCTCGCGAACGGATTGACCAATCCGCAAAATTTCTGTTGCATCAGAAAGTAGAAACTCGCCCGATTACAACGGAATGCGTACTTTTCCCCTAGGCCGTTCTAGTTATTCGTTTCGAGCATCAGAACTGCGAAAATGTTGAGTTTCTCAAGCGTTTCTTACCTACAAACTGCCATATCTCGCGAACGGATTGACCTTTCCGCAAAATTTCTGTTGCATCTGAAAGTAGAAACTCGCCCGATTACAACGGTATGCGTACTTTTCCCCTAGACCGTTCTAGTTATGCTTGTCGAGCATCAGAACACCGAAAATTTTGAGTTTCTCAAGCGTTTCTTACGTCCAAACTGTCATATCTCGCGAACGGATTGACTAATCCGCAATATTTCTGTTACATCTGAAAGTAGAAACTCGCCCGATTACAACGGTATGCGTACTTTTCCCCTAGGCCGTTCTAGTTATTCGTTTCGAGCATCAGAACTGCGAAAATTTTGAGTTTCTCAAGCGTTTCTTACCTACAAACTGCCATATCTCGCGAACGGATTGACCAATCCGCAAAATTTCTGTTGAATCTGAAAGCAGAAACTCGCCCGATTACAACGGTATGCGTACTTTTCCCCTAGGCCGTTCTAGTTATTCGTTTCGAGCATCAGAACTGCGAAAATTTTGAGTTTCTCAAGCGTTTCTTACTTCCAAACTGCCATATCTCGCGAACGGATTGACCAATCCGCAAAATTTCTGTTGCATCTGAAAGTAGAAACTCGCCCGATTACAACGGTATGCGTACTTTTCCCCTAGGCCGTTCTAGTTATTCGTTTCGAGCATCAGAACTGCGAAAATTTTGAGTTTCTCAAGCGTTTCTTACCTACAAACTGCCATATCTCGCGAACAGATTGACCAATCCGCAAAATTTCTGTTGCATCTGAAAGTAGAAAGTCGCCCGATTACAACGGTATGCGTACTTTTCCCCTAGGCCGTTCTAGTTATTCGTTTCGAGCATCAGAACTGCGAAAACTTAGAGTTTCTCAAGCGTTTCTTACCTCCAAACTGCCATATCTCGCGAACGGATTGACTAATCCGCAAAATTTCTGTTGCATCTGAAAGTAGAAACACGCCCGATTACAACGGTATGCGTACTTTTCCCCTAGGCCGTTCTAGTTATTCGTTTCGAGCATCAGAACTGCGAAAATTTTGAGTTTCTCAAGCGTTTCTTACTTCCAAACTGCCATATCTCGCGAACGGATTGACCAATCCGCAAAATTTCTGTTGCATCTGAAAGTAGAAAGTCGCCCGATTACAACGGTATGCGTACTTTTCCCCTAGGCCGTTCTAGTTGTTCGTTTCGAGCATCAGAACTGCGAAAATTTTGAGTTTCTCAAGCGTTTCTTACCTCCAAACTGCCATATCTCGCGAACGGATTGACTAATCCGCAAAATTTCTGTTGCATCTGAAAGTAGAAACTCGCCCGATTACAACGGTATGCGTACTTTTCCCCTAGGCCGTTCTAGTTATTCGTTTCGAGCATCAGAACTGCGAAAATGTTGAGTTTCTCAAGCGTTTCTTACCTACAAACTGCCATATCTCGCGAACGGATTGACCAATCCGCAAAATTTCTGTTGCATCTGAAAGTAGAAACTCGCCCGATTACAACGGTATGCGTACTTTTCCCCTAGACCGTTCTAGTTATGCTTGTCGAGCATCAGAACAGCGAAAATTTTGAGTTTCTCAAGCGTTTCTTACCTCCAAACTGCCATATCTCGCGAACGGATTGACCAATCCGCAAAATTTCTGTTGCATCTGAAAGTAGAATAGTCGCCCGATTACAACGGTATGCGTACTTTTCCCCTAGGCCGTTCTAGTTATTCGTTTCGAGCATCAGAACTGCGAAAATTTTGAGTTTCTCAAGCGTTTCTTACCTACAAACTGCCATATCTCGCGAACGGATTGACCAATCCGCAAAATTTCTGTTGAATCTGAAAGCAGAAACTCGCCCGATTACAACGGTATGCGTACTTTTCCCCTAGGCCGTTCTAGTTATTCGTTTCGAGCATCAGAACTGCGAAAATTTTGAGTTTCTCAAGCGTTTCTTACCTACAAACTGCCATATCTCGCGAACGGATTGACCAATCCGCAAAATTTCTGTTGCATCTGAAAGTAGAAACTCGCCCGGTTACAACGGTATGCGTACTTTTCCCCTAGGCCGCTCTATTTATTCGTTTCGAGCATCAGAACTGCGAAAATTTTGTGTTTCTCAAGTGTTTCATACTTCCAAACTGCCATATCTCGCGAACGGATTGACCAATCCGCAAAATTTCTGTTGCATCTGAAAGTAGAAAGTCGCCCGATTACAACGGTATGCGTACTTTTCCCCTAGGCCGTTCTAGTTATTCGTTTCGAGCATTAGAACTGCGAAAACTTAGAGTTTCTCAAGCGTTTCTTACCTCCAAACTGCCATATCTCGCGAACGGATTGACCAATCCGCAAAATTTCTGTTGCATCTGAAAGTAGAAACTCGCCCGATTACAACGGTATGCGTTCTTTTCCCCTAGTCCGTTCTAGTTATTCGTTTCGAGCATCAGAACTGCGAAAATTTTGAGTTTCTCAAGCGTTTCTTACCTCCAAACTGCCATATCTCGCGAACGGATTGACCAATCCGCAAAATTTCTGTTGCATCTGAAAGTAGAAACTCGCCCGATTACAACGGAATGCGTACTTTTCCCCTAGGCCGTTCTAGTTATTCGTTTCGAGCATCAGAACTGCGAAAATGTTGAGTTTCTCAAGCGTTTCTTACCTACAAACTGCCATATCTCGCGAACGGATTGACCTTTCCGCAAAATTTCTGTTGCATCTGAAAGTAGAAACTCGCCCGATTACAACGGTATGCGTACTTTTCCCCTAGACCGTTCTAGTTATGCTTGTCGAGCATCAGAACACCGAAAATTTTGAGTTTCTCAAGCGTTTCTTACTTCCAAACTGCCATATCTCGCGAACGGATTGACCAATCCGCAAAATTTCTGTTGCATCTGAAAGTAGAAACTCGCCCGATTACAACGGTATGCGTTCTTTTCCCCTAGTCCGTTCTAGTTATTCGTTTCGAGCATCAGAACTGCGAAAATTTTGAGTTTCTCAAGCGTTTCTTACCTCCAAACTGCCATATCTCGCGAACGGATTGACCAATCCGCAAAATTTCTGTTGCATCTGAAAGTAGAAACTCGCCCGATTACAACGGTATGCGTACTTTTCCCCTAGGCCGTTCTAGTTATTCGTTTCGAGCATCAGAACTGCGAAAATTTTGAGTTTCTCAAGCGTTTGTTACCTACAAACTGCCATATCTCGCGAACGGATTGACCAATCCGCAAAATTTCTGTTGAATCTGAAAGCAGAAACTCGCCCGATTACAACGGTATGCGTACTTTTCCCCTAGGCCGTTCTAGTTATTCGTTTCGAGCATCAGAACTGCGAAAATTTTGAGTTTCTCAAGCGTTTCTTACCTACAAACTGCCATATCTCGCGAACGGATTGACCAATCCGCAAAATTTCTGTTGCATCTGAAAGTAGAAAGTCGCCCGATTACAACGGTATGCGTACTTTTCCCCTAGGCCGTTCTAGTTATTCGTTTCGAGCATCAGAACTGCGAAAATTTTGAGTTTCTCAAGCGTTTCTTACCTCCAAACTGCCATATCTCGCGAACGGATTGACTAATCTGCAAAATTTCTGTTGCATCTGAAAGTAGAAACTCGCCCGATTACAACGGTATGCGTACTTTTCCCCTAGGCCGTTCTAGTTATTCGTTTCGAGCATCAGAACTGCGAAAATTTTGAGTTTCTCAAGCGTTTCTTACTTCCAAACTGCCATATCTCGCGAACGGATTGACCAATCCGCAAAATTTCTGTTGCATCTGAAAGTAGAAACTCGCCCGATTACAACGGTATGCGTTCTTTTCCCCTAGTCCGTTCTAGTTATTCGTTTCGAGCATCAGAACTGCGAAAATTTTGAGTTTCTCAAGCGTTTCTTACCTCCAAACTGCCATATCTCGCGAACGGATTGACCAATCCGCAAAATTTCTGTTGCATCTGAAAGTAGAAACTCGCCCGATTACAACGGAATGCGTACTTTTCCCCTAGGCCGTTCTAGTTATTCGTTTCGAGCATCAGAACTGCGAAAATGTTGAGTTTCTCAAGCGTTTCTTACCTACAAACTGCCATATCTCGCGAACGGATTGACCAATCCGCAAAATTTCTGTTGCATCTGAAAGTAGAAACTCGCCCGATTAAAACGGTATGCGTACTTTTCCCCTAGACCGTTCTAGTTATGCTTGTCGAGCATCAGAACAGCGAAAATTTTGAGTTTCTCAAGCGTTTCTTACCTCCAAACTGCCATATCTCGCGAACGGATTGACCAATTCGCAAAATTTCTGTTGCATCTGAAAGTAGAAACTCGCCCGATTACAACGGTATGCGTACTTTTCCCCTAGACCGTTCTAGTTATGCTTGTCGAGCATCAGAACACCGAAAATTTTGAGTTTCTCAAGCGTTTCTTACTTCCAAACTGCCATATCTCGCGAACGGATTGACCAATCCGCAAAATTTCTGTTGCATCTGAAAGTAGAAAGTCGCCCGATTACAACGGTATGCGTACTTTTCCCCTAGGCCGTTCTAGTTATTCGTTTCGAGCATCAGAACTGCGAAAATTTTGAGTTTCTCAAGCGTTTCTTACGTCCAAACTGTCATATCTCGCGAACGGATTGACTAATCCGCAATATTTCTGTTACATCTGAAAGTAGAAACTCGCCCGATTACAACGGTATGCGTACTTTTCCCCTAGGCCGTTCTAGTTATTCGTTTCGAGCATCAGAACTGCGAAAATGTTGAGTTTCTCAAGCGTTTCTTACCTACAAACTGCCATATCTCGCGAACGGATTGACCAATCCGCAAAATTTCTGTTGAATCTGAAAGCAGAAACTCGCCCGATTACAACGGTATGCGTACTTTTCCCCTAGGCCGTTCTAGTTATTCGTTTCGAGCATCAGAACTGCGAAAATTTTGAGTTTCTCAAGCGTTTCTTACCTACAAACTGCCATATCTCGCGAACGGATTGACCAATCCGCAAAATTTCTGTTGCATCTGAAAGTAGAAAGTCGCCCGATTACAACGGTATGCGTACTTTTCCCCTAGGCCGTTCTAGTTATTCGTTTCGAGCATCAGAACTGCGAAAACTTAGAGTTTCTCAAGCGTTTCTTACCTCCAAACTGCCATATCTCGCGAACGGATTGACTAATCCGCAAAATTTCTGTTGCATCTGAAAGTAGAAACTCGCCCGATTACAACGGTATGCGTACTTTTCCCCTAGGCCGTTCTAGTTATTCGTTTCGAGCATCAGAACTGCGAAAATTTTGAGTTTCTCAAGCGTTTCTTACTTCCAAACTGCCATATCTCGCGAACGGATTGACCAATCCGCAAAATTTCTGTTGCATCTGAAAGTAGAAAGTCGCCCGATTACAACGGTATGCGTACTTTTCCCCTAGGCCGTTCTAGTTATTCGTTTCGAGCATCAGAACTGTGAAAATTTTGAGTTTCTCAAGCGTTTCTTACCTCCAAACTGCCATATCTCGCGAACGGATTGACTAATCCGCAAAATTTCTGTTGCATCTGAAAGTAGAAACTCGCCCGATTACAACGGTATGCGTACTTTTCCCCTAGGCCGTTCTAGTTATTCGTTTCGAGCATCAGAACTGCGAAAATTTTGAGTTTCTCAAGCGTTTCTTACTTCCAAACTGCCATATCTCGCGAACGGATTGACCAATCCGCAAAATTTCTGTTGCATCTGAAAGTAGAAACTCGCCCGATTACAACGGTATGCGTTCTTTTCCCCTAGTCCGTTCTAGTTATTCGTTTCGAGCATCTGAACTGCGAAAATTTTGAGTTTCTCAAGCGTTTCTTACCTCCAAACTGCCATATCTCGCGAACGGATTGACCAATCCGCAAAATTTCTGTTGCATCTGAAAGTAGAAACTCGCCCGATTACAACGGAATGCGTACTTTTCCCCTAGGCCGTTCTAGTTATTCGTTTCGAGCATCAGAACTGCGAAAATGTTGAGTTTCTCAAGCGTTTCTTACCTACAAACTGCCATATCTCGCGAACGGATTGACCAATCCGCAAAATTTCTGTTGCATCTGAAAGTAGAAACTCGCCCGATTAAAACGGTATGCGTACTTTTCCCCTAGACCGTTCTAGTTATGCTTGTCGAGCATCAGAACAGCGAAAATTTTGAGTTTCTCAAGCGTTTCTTACCTCCAAACTGCCATATCTCGCGAACGGATTGACCAATTCGCAAAATTTCTGTTGCATCTGAAAGTAGAAACTCGCCCGATTACAACGGTATGCGTACTTTTCCCCTAGACCGTTCTAGTTATGCTTGTCGAGCATCAGAACACCGAAAATTTTGAGTTTCTCAAGCGTTTCTTACTTCCAAACTGCCATATCTCGCGAACGGATTGACCAATCCGCAAAATTTCTGTTGCATCTGAAAGTAGAAAGTCGCCCGATTACAACGGTATGCGTACTTTTCCCCTAGGCCGTTCTAGTTATTCGTTTCGAGCATCAGAACTGCGAAAATTTTGAGTTTCTCAAGCGTTTCATACGTCCAAACTGTCATATCTCGCGAACGGATTGACTAATCCGCAATATTTCTGTTACATCTGAAAGTAGAAACTCGCCCGATTACAACGGTATGCGTACTTTTCCCCTAGGCCGTTCTAGTTATTCGTTTCGAGCATCAGAACTGCGAAAATTTTGAGTTTCTCAAGCGTTTCTTACCTACAAACTGCCATATCTCGCGAACGGATTGACCAATCCGCAAAATTTCTGTTGAATCTGAAAGCAGAAACTCGCCCGATTACAACGGTATGCGTACTTTTCCCCTAGGCCGTTCTAGTTATTCGTTTCGAGCATCAGAACTGCGAAAATTTTGAGTTTCTCAAGCGTTTCTTACCTACAAACTGCCATATCTCGCGAACGGATTGACCAATCCGCAAAATTTCTGTTGCATCTGAAAGTAGAAAGTCGCCCGATTACAACGGTATGCGTACTTTTCCCCTAGGCCGTTCTAGTTATTCGTTTCGAGCATCAGAACTGCGAAAACATAGAGTTTCTCAAGCGTTTCTTACCTCCAAACTGCCATATCTCGCGAACGGATTGACTAATCCGCAAAATTTCTGTTGCATCTGAAAGTAGAAACTCGCCCGATTACAACGGTATGCGTACTTTTCCCCTAGGCCGTTCTAGTTATTCGTTTCGAGCATCAGAACTGCGAAAATTTTGAGTTTCTCAAGCGTTTCTTACTTCCAAACTGCCATATCTCGCGAACGGATTGACCAATCCGCAAAATTTCTGTTGCATCTGAAAGTAGAAACTCGCCCGATTACGAACGGTATGCGTTCTTTTCCCCTAGTCCGTTCTAGTTATTCGTTTCGAGCATCAGAACTGCGAAAATTTTGAGTTTCTCAAGCGTTTCTTACCTCCAAACTGCCATATCTCGCGAACGGATTGACCAATCCGCAAAATTTCTGTTGCATCTGAAAGTAGAAACTCGCCCGATTACAACGGAATGCGTACTTTTCCCCTAGGCCGTTCTAGTTATTCGTTTCGAGCATCAGAACTGCGAAAATGTTGAGTTTCTCAAGCGTTTCTTACCTACAAACTGCCATATCTCGCGAACGGATTGACCAATCCGCAAAATTTCTGTTGCATCTGAAAGTAGAAACTCGCCCGATTAAAAGGGTATGCGTACTTTTCCCCTAGACCGTTCTTGTTATGCTTGTCGAGCATCAGAACAGCGAAAATTTTGAGTTTCTCAAGCGTTTCTTACCTCCAAACTGCCATATCTCGCGAACGGATTGACCAATTCGCAAAATTTCTGTTGCATCTGAAAGTAGAAACTCGCCCGATTACAACGGTATGCGTACTTTTCCCCTAGACCGTTCTAGTTATGCTTGTCGAGCATCAGAACACCGAAAATTTTGAGTTTCTCAAGCGTTTCTTACTTCCAAACTGCCATATCTCGCGAACGGATTGACCAATCCGCAAAATTTCTGTTGCATCTGAAAGTAGAAAGTCGCCCGATTACAACGGTATGCGTACTTTTCCCCTAGGCCGTTCTAGTTATTCGTTTCGAGCATCAGAACTGCGAAAATTTTGAGTTTCTCAAGCGTTTCTTACGTCCAAACTGTCATATCTCGCGAACGGATTGACTAATCCGCAATATTTCTGTTACATCTGAAAGTAGAAACTCGCCCGATTACAACGGTATGCGTACTTTTCCCCTAGGCCGTTCTAGTTATTCGTTTCGAGCATCAGAACTGCGAAAATTTTGAGTTTCTCAAGCGTTTCTTACCTACAAACTGCCATATCTCGCGAACGGATTGACCAATCCGCAAAATTTCTGTTGAATCTGAAAGCAGAAACTCGCCCGATTACAACGGTATGCGTACTTTTCCCCTAGGCCGTTCTAGTTATTCGTTTCGAGCATCAGAACTGCGAAAATTTTGAGTTTCTCAAGCGTTTCTTACCTACAAACTGCCATATCTCGCGAACGGATTGACCAATCCGCAAAATTTCTGTTGCATCTGAAAGTAGAAACTCGCTCGATTACAACGGTATGCATACTTTTCCCCTAGGCCGTTCTAGTTATTCGTTTCGAGCATCAGAACTGCGAAAATTTTGAGTTTCTCAAGCGTTTCTTACCTACAAACTGCCATATCTCGCGAACGGATTGACCAATCCGCAAAATTTCTGTTGAATCTAAAAGCAGAAACTCGCCCGATTACAACGGTATGCGTACTTTTCCCCTAGGCCGTTCTATTTATTCGTTTCTAGCATCAGAACTGCGAAAATTTTGAGTTTCTCAAGCGTTTCTTACCTACAAACTGCCATATTTCGCGAACGGATTGACCAATCCGCAAAATTTCTGTTGCATCTGAAAGTAGAAACTCGCCCAATTACAACGGTATGCGTACTTTTCCCCTAGACCGTTCTAGTTATGCTTGTCGAGCATCAGAACACCGAAAATTTTGAGTTTCTCAAGCGTTTCTTACTTCCAAACTGCCATATCTCGCGAACGGATTGACCAATCCGCAAAATTTCTGTTGCATCTGAAAGTAGAAAGTCGCCCGATTACAACGGTATGCGTACTTTTCCCCTAGGCCGTTCTAGTTATTCGTTTCGAGCATCAGAACTGCGAAAATTTTGAGTTTCTCAAGCGTTTCTTACGTCCAAACTGTCATATCTCGCGAACGGATTGACTAATCCGCAATATTTCTGTTGCATCTGAAAGTAGAAACTCGCCCGATTACAACGGTATGCGGACTTTTCCCCTAGACCGTTCTAGTTATGCTTGTCGAGCATCAGAACACCGAAAATTTTGAGTTTCTCAAGCGTTTCTTACTTCCAAACTGCCATATCTCGCGAACGGATTGACCAATCCGCAAAATTTCTGTTGCATCTGAAAGTAGAAAGTCGCCCGATTACAACGGTATGCGTACTTTTCCCCTAGGCCGTTCTAGTTATTCGTTTCGAGCATCAGAACTGCGAAAATTTTGAGTTTCTCAAGCGTTTCTTACCTCCAAACTGCCATATCTCGCGAACGGATTGACCAATCCGCAAAATTTCTGTTGCATCTGAAAGTAGAAACTCGCCCGATTACAACGGAATGCGTACTTTTCCCCTAGGCCGTTCTAGTTATTCGTTTCGAGCATCAGAACAGCGAAAATTTTGAGTTTCTCAAGCGTTTCTTACCTCCAAACTGCCATATCTCGCGAACGGATTGACCAATTCGCAAAATTTCTGTTGCATCTGAAAGTAGAAACTCGCCCGATTACAACGGTATGCGTACTTTTCCCCTAGACCGTTCTAGTTATGCTTGTCGAGCATCAGAACACCGAAAATTTTGAGTTTCTCAAGCGTTTCTTACTTCCAAACTGCCATATCTCGCGAACGGATTGACCAATCCGCAAAATTTCTGTTGCATCTGAAAGTAGAAAGTCGCCCGATTACAACGGTATGCGTACTTTTCCCCTAGGCCGTTCTAGTTATTCGTTTCGAGCATCAGAACTGCGAAAATTTTGAGTTTCTCAAGCGTTTCTTACCTCCAAACTGCCATATCTCGCGAACGGATTGACCAATCCGCAAAATTTCTGTTGCATCTGAAAGTAGAAACTCGCCCGATTACAACGGAATGCGTACTTTTCCCCTAGGCCGTTCTAGTTATTCGTTTCGAGCATCAGAACTGCGAAAATGTTGAGTTTCTCAAGCGTTTCTTACCTACAAACTGCCATATCTCGCGAACGGATTGACCAATCCGCAAAATTTCTGTTGCATCTGAAAGTAGAAACTCGCCCGATTAAAACGGTATGCGTACTTTTCCCCTAGACCGTTCTAGTTATGCTTGTCGAGCATCAGAACAGCGAAAATTTTGAGTTTCTCAAGCGTTTCTTACGTCCAAACTGTCATATCTGGCGAACGGATTGACTAATCCGCAATATTTCTGTTACATCTGAAAGTAGAAACTCGCCCGATTACAACGGTATGCGTACTTTTCCCCTAGGCCGTTCTAGTTATTCGTTTCGAGCATCAGAACTGCGAAAATTTTGAGTTTCTCAAGCGTTTCTTACCTACAAACTGCCATATCTCGCGAACGGATTGACCAATCCGCAAAATATCTGTTGAATCTAAAAGCAGAAACTCGCCCGATTACAACGGTATGCGTACTTTTCCCCTAGGCCGTTCTAGTTATTCGTTTCTAGCATCAGAACTGCGAAAATTTTGAGTTTCTCAAGCGTTTCTTACCTACAAACTGCCATATCTCGCGAACGGATTGACCAATCCGCAAAATTTCTGTTGCATCTGAAAGTAGAAACTCGCCCGATTAAAACGGTATGCGTACTTTTCCCCTAGACCGTTCTAGTTATGCTTGTCGAGCATCAGAACACCGAAAATTTTGAGTTTCTCAAGCGTTTCTTACTTCCAAACTGCCATATCTCGCGAACGGATTGACCAATCCGCAAAATTTCTGTTGCATCTGAAAGTAGAAAGTCGCCCGATTACAACGGTATGCGTTCTTTTCCCCTAGGCCGTTCTAGTTATTCGTTTCGAGCATCAGAACTGCGAAAATTTTGAGTTTCTCAAGCGTTTCTTACGTCCAAACTGTCATATCTCGCGAACGGATTGACTA
Source organism: Ptiloglossa arizonensis (assembly GCF_051014685.1). Classification (NCBI taxonomy): domain Eukaryota; kingdom Metazoa; phylum Arthropoda; class Insecta; order Hymenoptera; family Colletidae; genus Ptiloglossa; species Ptiloglossa arizonensis. The sequence continues at coordinate 33,693 of NW_027479804.1, forward strand.
ATCCGCAATATTTCTGTTACATCTGAAAGTAGAAACTCGCCCGATTACAACGGTATGCGTACTTTTCCCCTAGGCCGTTCTAGTTATTCGTTTCGAGCATCAGAACTGCGAAAATTTTGAGTTTCTCAAGCGTTTCTTACCTACAAACTGCCATATCTCGGGAACGGATTGACCAATCCGCAAAATTTCTGTTGAATCTGAAAGCAGAAACTCGCCCGATTACAACGGTATGCGTACTTTTCCCCTAGGCCGTTCTAGTTATTCGTTTCGAGCATCAGAACTGCGAAAATTTTGAGTTTCTCAAGCGTTTCTTACCTACAAACTGCCATATCTCGCGAACGGATTGACCAATCCGCAAAATTTCTGTTGCATCTGAAAGAAGAAAGTCGCCCGATTACAACGGTATGCGTACTTTTCCCCTAGGCCGTTCTAGTTATTCGTTTCGAGCATCAGAACTGCGAAAACTTAGAGTTTCTCAAGCGTTTCTTACCTCCAAACTGCCATATCTCGCGAACGGATTGACTAATCCGCAAAATTTCTGTTGCATCTGAAAGTAGAAACTCGCCCGATTACAACGGTATGCGTACTTTTCCCCTAGGCCGTTCTAGTTATTCGTTTCGAGCATCAGAACTGCGAAAATTTTGAGTTTCTCAAGCGTTTCTTACTTCCAAACTGCCATATCTCGCGAACGGATTGACCAATCCGCAAAATTTCTGTTGCATCTGAAAGTAGAAACTCGCCCGATTACAACGGTATGCGTTCTTTTCCCCTAGTCCGTTCTAGTTATTCGTTTCGAGCATCAGAACTGCGAAAATTTTGAGTTTCTCAAGCGTTTCTTACCTCCAAACTGCCATATCTCGCGAACGGATTGACCAATCCGCAAAATTTCTGTTGCATCTGAAAGTAGAAACTCGCCCGATTACAACGGAATGCGTACTTTTCCCCTAGGCCGTTCTAGTTATTCGTTTCGAGCATCAGAACTGCGAAAATGTTGAGTTTCTCAAGCGTTTCTTACCTACAAACTGCCATATCTCGCGAACGGATTGACCAATCCGCAAAATTTCTGTTGCATCTGAAAGTAGAAACTCGCCCGATGAAAACGGTATGCGTACTTTTCCCCTAGACCGTTCTAGTTATGCTTGTCGAGCATCAGAACAGCGAAAATTTTGAGTTTCTCAAGCGTTTCTTACCTCCAAACTGCCATATCTCGCGAACGGATTGACCAATTCGCAAAATTTCTGTTGCATCTGAAAGTAGAAAGTCGCCCGATTACAACGGTATGCGTACTTTTCCCCTAGGCCTTTCTAGTTATTCGTTTCGAGCATCAGAACTGCGAAAATTTTGAGTTTCTCAAGCGTTTCTTACGTCCAAACTGCCATATCTCGCGAACGGATTGACCAATCCGCAAAATTTCTGTTGCATCTGAAAGTAGAAACTCGCCCGATTACAACGGAATGCGTACTTTTCCCCTAGGCCGTTCTAGTTATTCGTTTCGAGCATCAGAACTGCGAAAATGTTGAGTTTCTCAAGCGTTTCTTACCTACAAACTGCCATATCTCGCGAACGGATTGACCAATCCGCAAAATTTCTGTTGCATCTGAAAGTAGAAACTCGCCCGATTACAACGGAATGCGTACTTTTCCCCTAGGCCGTTCTAGTTATTCGTTTCGAGCATCAGAACTGCGAAAATGTTGAGTTTCTCAAGCGTTTCTTACCTACAAACTGCCATATCTCGCGAACGGATTGACCAATCCGCAAAATTTCTGTTGCATCTGAAAGTAGAAACTCGCCCGATTAAAACGGTATGCGTACTTTTCCCCTAGACCGTTCTAGTTATGCTTGTCGAGCATCAGAACAGCGAAAATTTTGAGTTTCTCAAGCGTTTCTTTCCTCCAAACTGCCATATCTCGCGAACGGATTGACCAATTCGCAAAATTTCTGTTGCATCTGAAAGTAGAAAGTCGCCCGATTACAACGGTATGCGTACTTTTCCCCTAGGCCTTTCTAGTTATTCGTTTCGAGCATCAGAACTGCGAAAATTTTGAGTTTCTCAAGCGTTTCTTACCTACAAACTGCCATATCTCGCGAACGGATTGACCAATCCGCAAAATTTCTTTTGCATCTGAAAGTAGAAACTCGCCCGATTACAACGGTATGCGTACTTTTCCCCTAGGCCGTTCTAGTTATTCGTTTCGAGAATCAGAACTGCGAAAATTTTGAGTTTCTCAAGCGTTTCTTACCTACAAACTGCCATATCTCGCGAACGGATTGACCAATCCGCAAAATTTCTGTTGCATCTGAAAGTAGAAACTCGCCCGATTAAAACGGTATGCGTACTTTTCCCCTAGACCGTTCTAGTTATGCTTGTCGAGCATCAGAACAGCGAAAATTTTGAGTTTCTCAAGCGTTTCTTACCTCCAAACTGCCATATCTCGCGAACGGATTGACCAATTCGCAAAATTTCTGTTGCATCTGAAAGTAGAAACTCGCCCGATTACAACGGTATGCGTACTTTTCCCCTAGGCCGTTCTAGTTATTCGTTTCGAGCATCAGAACTGCGAAAATTTTGAGTTTCTCAAGCGTTTCTTACGTCCAAACTGTCATATCTCGCGAACGGATTGACTAATCCGCAATATTTCTGTTACATCTGAAAGTAGAAACTCGCCCGATTACAACGGTATGCGTACTTTTCCCCTAGGCCGTTCTAGTTATTCGTTTCGAGCATCAGAACTGCGAAAATTTTGAGTTTCTCAAGCGTTTCTTGCCTACAAATTGCCATATCTCGCGAACGGATTGACCAATCCGCAAAATTTCTGTTGAATCTGAAAGCAGAAAGTCGCCCGATTACAACGGTATGCGTACTTTTCCCCTAGGCCGTTCTAGTTATTCGTTTCGAGCATCAGAACTGCGAAAATTTTGAGTTTCTCAAGCGTTTCTTACCTACAAACTGCCATATCTCGCGAACGGATAGACCAATCCGCAAAATTTCTGTTGCATCTGAAAGTAGAAAGTCGCCCGATTACAACGGTATGCGTACTTTTCCCCTAGGCCGTTCTAGTTATTCGTTTCGAGCATCAGAACTGCGAAAATTTTGAGTTTCTCAAGCGTTTCTTACGTCCAAACTGTCATATCTCGCGAACGGATTGACTAATCCGCAATATTTCTGTTACATCTGAAAGTAGAAACTCGCCCGATTACAACGGTATGCGTACTTTTCCCCTAGGCCGTTCTAGTTATTCGTTTCGAGCATCAGAACTGCGAAAATTTTGAGTTCCTCAAGCGTTTCTTACCTCCAAACTGCCATATCTCGCGAACGGATTGACCAATCCGCAAAATTTCTGTTGCATCTGAAAGTAGAAACTCGCCCGATTACAACGGAATGCGTACTTTTACCCTAGGCCGTTCTAGTTATTCGTTTCGAGCATCAGAACTGCGAAAATGTTGAGTTTCTCAAGCGTTTCTTACCTACAAACTGCCATATCTCGCGAACGGATTGACCAATCCGCAAAATTTCTGTTGCATCTGAAAGAAGAAACTCGCCCGATTACAACGGTATGCATACTTTTCCCCTTGACCGTTCTAGTTATGCTTTTCGAGCATCAGAACAGCGAAAATTTTGTGTTTCTCAAGCGTTTCTTACCTCCAAACTGCCATATCTCGCGAACGGATTGACCAATCCGAAAAATTTCTGTTGCATCTGAAAGTAGAAACTCGCCCGATTACAACGGAATGCGTACTTTTACCCTAGGCCGTTCTAGTTATTCGTTTCGAGCATCAGAACTGCGAAAATGTTGAGTTTCTCAAGCGTCTCTTACCTACAAACTGCCATATCTCGCGAACGGATTGACCAATCCGCAAAATTTCTGTTGCATCTGAAAGAAGAAACTCGCCCGATTACAACGGTATGCGTACTTTTCCCCTTGACCGTTCTAGTTATGCTTGTCGAGCATCAGAACAGCGAAAATTTTGAGTTTCTCAAGCGTTTCTTACCTCCAAACTGCCATATCTCGCGAACGGATTGACCAATCCGCAAAATTTCTGTTGCATCTGAAAGTAGAAACTCGCCCGATTACAACGGAATGCGTACTTTTCCCCTAGGCCGTTCTAGTTATTCGTTTCGAGCATCAGAACTGAGAAAATGTTGAGTTTCTCAATCGTTTCTTACCTACAAACTGCCATATCTCGCGAACGGATTGACCAATCCGCAAAATTTCTGTTGCATCCGAAAGTAGAAACTCGCCCGATTACAACGGTATGCGTACTTTTCCCCTAGACCGTTCTAGTTATGCTTGTCGAGCATCAGAACAGCGAAAATTTTGAGTTTCTCAAGCGTTTCTTACCTCCAAACTGCCATATCTCGCGAACGGATTGACCAATCCGCAAAATTTCTGTTGCATCTGAAAGTAGAAACTCGCCCGATTACAACGGTATGCGTTCTTTTCCCCTAGTCCGTTCTAGTTATTCGTTTCGAGCATCAGAACTGCGAAAATTTTGAGTTTCTCAAGCGTTTCTTACCTCCAAACTGCCATATCTCGCGAACGGATTGACCAATCCGCAAAATTTCTGTTGCATCTGAAAGTAGAAACTCGCCCGATTACAACGGAATGCGTACTTTTCCCCTAGGCCGTTCTAGTTATTCGTTTCGAGCATCAGAACTGCGAAAATGTTGAGTTTCTCAAGCGTTTCTTACCTACAAACTGCCATATCTCGCGAACGGATTGACCAATCCGCAAAATTTCTGTTGCATCCGAAAGTAGAAACTCGCCCGATTACAACGGTATGCGTACTTTTCCCCTAGACCGTTCTAGTTATGCTTGTCGAGCATCAGAACAGCGAAAATTTTGAGTTTCTCAAGCGTTTCTTACCTCCAAACTGCCATATCTCGCGAACGGATTGACCAATTCGCAAAATTTCTGTTGCATCTGAAAGTAGAAAGTCGCCCGATTACAACGGTATGCGTACTTTTCCCCTAGGCCGTTCTAGTAATTCGTTTCGAGCATCAGAACTGCGAAAATTTTGTTTTTCTCAAGTGTTTCATACTTCCAAACTGCCATATCTCGCGAACGGATTGACCAATCCGCAAAATTTCTGTTGCATCTGAGAGTAGAAAGTCGCCCGATTACAACGGCATGCGTACTTTTCCCCTAGGCCGTTCTAGTTATTCGTTTCGAGCATCAGAACTGCGAAAACTTAGAGTTTCTCAAGCGTTTCTTACTTCCAAACTGCCATATCTCGCGAACGGATTGACCAATCCGCAAAATTTCTGTTGCATCTGAAAGTAGAAAGTCGCCCGATTACAACGGTATGCGTACTTTTCCCCTAGGCCGTTCTAGTTATTCGTTTCGAGCATCAGAACTGCGAAAATTTTGAGTTTCTCAAGCGGTTCTTACCTCCAAACTGCCATATCTCGCGAACGGATTGACTAATCCGCAAAATTTCTGTTGCATCTGAAAGTAGAAACTCGCCCGATTACAACGGTATGCGTACTTTTCCCCTAGGCCGTTCTAGTTATTCGTTTCGAGCATCAGAACTGCGAAAATTTTGAGTTCCTCAAGCGTTTCTTACCTCCAAACTGCCATATCTCGCGAACGGATTGACCAATCCGCAAAATTTCTGTTGCATCTGAAAGTAGAAACTCGCCCGATTACAACGGAATGCGTACTTTTACCCTAGGCCGTTCTAGTTATTCGTTTCGAGCATCAGAACTGCGAAAATGTTGAGTTTCTCAAGCGTTTCTTACCTACAAACTGCCATATCTCGCGAACGGATTGACCAATCCGCAAAATTTCTGTTGCATCTGAAAGAAGAAACTCGCCCGATTACAACGGTATGCGTACTTTTCCCCTTGACCGTTCTAGTTATGCTTTTCGAGCATCAGAACAGCGAAAATTTTGTGTTTCTCAAGCGTTTCTTACCTCCAAACTGCCATATCTCGCGAACGGATTGACCAATCCGAAAAATTTCTGTTGCATCTGAAAGTAGAAACTCGCCCGATTACAACGGAATGCGTACTTTTACCCTAGGCCGTTCTAGTTATTCGTTTCGAGCATCAGAACTGCGAAAATGTTGAGTTTCTCAAGCGTTTCTTACCTACAAACTGCCATATCTCGCGAACGGATTGACCAATCCGCAAAATTTCTGTTGCATCTGAAAGAAGAAACTCGCCCGATTACAACGGTATGCGTACTTATCCCCTTGACCGTTCTAGTTATGCTTGTCGAGCATCAGAACAGCGAAAATTTTGAGTTTCTCAAGCGTTTCTTACCTCCAAACTGCCATATCTCGCGAACGGATTGACCAATCCGCAAAATTTCTGTTGCATCTGAAAGTAGAAACTCGCCCGATTACAACGGAATGCGTACTTTTCCCCTAGGCCGTTCTAGTTATTCGTTTCGAGCATCAGAACTGCGAAAATGTTGAGTTTCTCAATCGTTTCTTACCTACAAACTGCCATATCTCGCGAACGGATTGACCAATCCGCAAAATTTCTGTTGCATCCGAAAGTAGAAACTCGCCCGATTACAACGGTATGCGTACTTTTCCCCTAGACCGTTCTAGTTATGCTTGTCGAGCATCAGAACAGCGAAAATTTTGAGTTTCTCAAGCGTTTCTTACCTCCAAACTGCCATATCTCGCGAACGGATTGACCAATTCGCAAAATTTCTGTTGCATCTGAAAGTAGAAAGTCGCCCGATTACAACGGTATGCGTACTTTTCCCCTAGGCCGTTCTAGTAATTCGTTTCGAGCATCAGAACTGCGAAAATGTTGAGTTTCTCAAGCGTTTCTTACCTACAAACTGCCATATCTCGCGAACGATTGACCAATCCGCAAATTTCTGATGCATCTGAAAGTAGAAACTCGCCCGATTACAACGGTATGCGTGCTTTTCCCTAGACCGTTCTAGTTATGCTTGTCGAGCATCAGAACAGCGAAAATTTTGAGTTTCTCAAGCGTTTCTTACCTCCAAACTGCCATATCTCGCGAACGGATTGACCAATCCGCAAAATTTCTGTTGCATCTGAAAGTAGAAAGTCGCCCGATTACAACGGTATGCGTACTTTTCCCCTAGCCGTTCTAGTTATTCGTTTCGAGCATCAGACTGCGAAAATTTTGAGTTTCTCAAGCGTTTCTTACGTCCAAACTGTCATATCTCGCGAACGGATTGACTAATCCGCAATATTTCTGTTACATCTGAAAGTAGAAACTCGCCCGATTACAACGGTATGCGTACTTTTCCCCTAGGCCGTTCTAGTTATTCGTTTCGAGCATCAGAACTGCGAAAATTTTGAGTTTCTCAAGCGTTTCTTACCTACAAACTGCCATATCTCGCGAACGGATTGACCAATCCGCAAAATTTCTGTTGCATCTGAAAGTAGAAACTCGCCCGATTACAACGGTATGCGTACTTTTCCCCTAGACCGTTCTAGTTATGCTTGTCGAGCATCAGAACAGCGAAAATTTTGAGTTTCTCAAGCGTTTCTTACGTCCAAACTGTCATATCTCGCGAACGGATTGACTAATCCGCAATATTTCTGTTACATCTGAAAGTAGAAACTCGCCCGATTACAACGGTATGCGTACTTTTCCCCTAGGCCGTTCTAGTTATTCGTTTCGAGCATCAGAACTGCGAAAATTTTGAGTTTCTCAAGCGTTTCTTACCTACAAACTGCCATATCTCGCGAACGGATTGACCAATCCGCAAAATTTCTGTTGAATCTGAAAGCAGAAACTCGCCCGATTACAACGGTATGCGTACTTTTCCCCTAGGCCGTTCTAGTTATTCGTTTCGAGCATCAGAACTGCGAAAATTTTGTGTTTCTCAAGCGTTTCTTACCTACAAACTGCCATATCTCGCGAACGGATTGACTAATCCGCAATATTTCTGTTACATCTGAAAGTAGAAACTCGCCCGATTACAACGGTATGCGTACTTTTCCCCTAGGCCGTTCTAGTTATTCGTTTCGAGCATCAGAACTGCGAAAATTTTGAGTTTCTCAAGCGTTTCTTACCTACAAACTGCCATATCTCGCGAACGGATTGACCAATCCGCAAAATTTCTGTTGAATCTGAAAGCAGAAACTCGCCCGATTACAACGGTATGCGTACTTTTCCCCTAGGCCGTTCTAGTTATTCGTTTCGAGCATCAGAACTGCGAAAATTTTGTGTTTCTCAAGCGTTTCTTACCTACAAACTGCCATATCTCGCGAACGGATTGACCAATCCGCAAAATTTCTGTTGCATCTGAAAGTAGAAAGTCGCCCGATTACAACGGTATGCGTACTTTTCCCCTAGGCCGTTCTAGTTATTCGTTTCGAGCATCAGAACTGCGAAAATTTTGAGTTTCTCAAGCGTTTCTTACCTCCAAACTGCCATATCTCGCGAACGGATTGACTAATCCGCAAAATTTCTGTTGCATCTGAAAGTAGAAACTCGCCCGATTACAACGGTATGCGTACTTTTCCCCTAGGCCGTTCTAGTTATTCGTTTCGAGCATCAGAACTGCGAAAATGTTGAGTTCCTCAAGCGTTTCTTACCTCCAAACTGCCATATCTCGCGAACGGATTGACCAATCCGCAAAATTTCTGTTGCATCTGAAAGTAGAAACTCGCCCGATTACAACGGAATGCGTACTTTTACCCTAGGCCGTTCTAGTTATTCGTTTCGAGCATCAGAACTGCGAAAATGTTGAGTTTCTCAAGCGTTTCTTACCTACAAACTGCCATATCTCGCGAACGGATTGACCAATCCGCAAAATTTCTGTTGCATCTGAAAGTAGAAACTCGCCCGATTACAACGGAATGCGTACTTTTCCCCTAGGCCGTTCTAGTTATTCGTTTCGAGCATCAGAACTGCGAAAATGTTGAGTTTCTCAAGCGTTTCTTACCTACAAACTGCCATATCTCGCGAACGGATTGACCAATCCGCAAAATTTCTGTTGCATCTAAAAGTAGAAACTCGCCCGATTACAACGGTATGCGTACTTTTCCCCTAGACCGTTCTAGTTATGCTTGTCGAGCATCAGAACTGCGAAGATTTTGAGTTTCTCAAGCGTTTCTTACTTCCAAACTGCCATATCTCGCGAACGGATTGACCAATCCGCAAAATTTCTGTTGCATCTGAAAGTAGAAACTCGCCCGATTACAACGGTATGCGTTCTTTTCCCCTAGTCCGTTCTAGTTATTCGTTTCGAGCATCAGAACTGCGAAAATTTTGAGTTTCTCAAGCGTTTCTTACCTCCAAACTGCCATATCTCGCGAACGGATTGACCAATCCGCAAAATTTCTGTTGCATCTGAAAGTAGAAACTCGCCCGATTACAACGGTATGCGTACTTTTCCCCTAGGCCGTTCTAGTTATTCGTTTCGAGCATCAGAACTGCGAAAATTTTGAGTTTCTCAAGCGTTTCTTACGTCCAAACTGTCATATCTCGCGAACGGATTGACTAATCCGCAATATTTCTGTTACATCTGAAAGTAGAAACTCGCCCGATTACAACGGTATGCGTACTTTTCCCCTAGGCCGTTCTAGTTATTCGTTTCGAGCATCAGAACTGCGAAAATTTTGAGTTTCTCAAGCGTTTCTTACGTCCAAACTGCCATATCTCGCGAACGGATTGACCAATCCGCAAAATTTCTGTTGCATCTGAAAGTAGAAACTCGCCCGATTACAGCGGTATGCGTACTTTTCCCCTAGACCGTTCTAGTTATGCTTGTCGAGCATCAGAACAGCGAAAATTTTGAGTTTCTCAAGCGTTTCTTACGTCCAAACTGTCATATCTCGCGAACGGATTGACTAATCCGCAATATTTCTGTTACATCTGAAAGTAGAAACTCGCCCGATTACAACGGTATGCGTACTTTTCCCCTAGGCCGTTCTAGTTATTCGTTTCGAGCATCAGAACTGCGAAAATTTTGAGTTTCTCAAGCGTTTCTTACCTACAAACTGCCATATCTCGCGAACGGATTGACCAATCCGCAAAATTTCTGTTGAATCTGATAGCAGAAACTCGCCCGATTACAACGGTATGCGTACTTTTCCCCTAGGCCGTTCTAGTTATTCGTTTCGAGCATCAGAACTGCGAAAATTTTGTCTCTCTCAAGCGTTTCTTACCTACAAACTGCCATATCTCGCGAACGGATTGACCAATCCGCAAAATTTCTGTTGCATCTGAAAGTAGAAACTCGCCCGATTACAACTGTATGCGTACTTTTCCCCTAGACCGTTCTAGTTATGCTTGTCGAGCATCAGAACAGCGAAAATTTTGAGTTTCTCAAGCGTTTCTTACCTCCAAACTGCCATATCTCGCGAACGGATTGACCAATCCGCAAAATTTCTGTTGCATCTGAAAGTAGAAACTCGCCCGATTACAACGGTATGCGTACTTTTCCCCTAGGCCGTTCTAGTTATTCGTTTCGAGCATCAGAACTGCGAAAATTTTGAGTTTCTCAAGCGTTTCTTACGTCCAAACTGTCATATCTCGCGAACGGATTGACTAATCCGCAATATTTCTGTTACATCTGAAAGTAGAAACTCGCCCGATTACAACGGTATGCGTACTTTTCCCCTAGGCCGTTCTAGTTATTCGTTTCGAGCATCAGAACTGCGAAAATTTTGAGTTTCTCAAGCGTTTCTTACCTACAAACTGCCATATCTCGCGAACGGATTGACCAATCCGCAAAATTTCTGTTGCATCTGAAAGTAGAAACTCGCCCGATTACAGCGGTATGCGTACTTTTCCCCTAGACCGTTCTAGTTATGCTTGTCGAGCATCAGAACAGCGAAAATTTTGAGTTTCTCAAGCGTTTCTTACGTCCAAACTGTCATATCTCGCGAACGGATTGACTAATCCGCAATATTTCTGTTACATCTGAAAGTAGAAACTCGCCCGATTACAACGGTATGCGTACTTTTCCCCTAGGCCGTTCTAGTTATTCGTTTCGAGCATCAGAACTGCGAAAATTTTGAGTTTCTCAAGCGTTTCTTACCTACAAACTGCCATATCTCGCGAACGGATTGACCAATCCGCAAAATTTCTGTTGAATCTGATAGCAGAAACTCGCCCGATTACAACGGTATGCGTACTTTTCCCCTAGGCCGTTCTAGTTATTCGTTTCGAGCATCAGAACTGCGAAAATTTTGTCTCTCTCAAGCGTTTCTTACCTACAAACTGCCATATCTCGCGAACGGATTGACCAATCCGCAAAATTTCTGTTGCATCTGAAAGTAGAAACTCGCCCGATTACAACTGTATGCGTACTTTTCCCCTAGACCGTTCTAGTTATGCTTGTCGAGCATCAGAACAGCGAAAATTTTGAGTTTCTCAAGCGTTTCTTACCTCCAAACTGCCATATCTCGCGAACGGATTGACCAATCCGCAAAATTTCTGTTGCATCTGAAAGTAGAAACTCGCCCGATTACAACGGTATGCGTACTTTTCCCCTAGGCCGTTCTAGTTATTCGTTTCGAGCATCAGAACTGCGAAAATTTTGAGTTTCTCAAGCGTTTCTTACTTCCAAACTGCCATATCTCGCGAACGGATTGACCAATCCGCAAAATTTCTGTTGCATCTGAAAGTAGAAACTCGCCCGATTACAACGGTATGCGTTCTTTTCCCCTAGTCCGTTCTAGTTATTCGTTTCGAGCATCAGAACTGCGAAAATTTTGAGTTTCTCAAGCGTTTCTTACCTCCAAACTGCCATATCTCGCGAACGGATTGACCAATCCGCAAAATTTCTGTTGCATCTGAAAGTAGAAACTCGCCCGATTACAACGGAATGCGTACTTTTCCCCTAGGCCGTTCTAGTTATTCGTTTCGAGCATCAGAACTGCGAAAATGTTGAGTTTCTCAAGCGTTTCTTACCTACAAACTGCCATATCTCGCGAACGGATTGACCAATCCGCAAAATTTCTGTTGCATCTGAAAGTAGAAACTCGCCCGATTACAACGGTATGCGTGCTTTTTCCCTAGACCGTTCTAGTTATGCTTGTCGAGCATCAGAACAGCGAAAATTTTGAGTTTCTCAAGCGTTTCTTACCTCCAAACTGCCATATCTCGCGAACGGATTGACCAATCCGCAAAATTTCTGTTGCATCTGAAAGTAGAAAGTCGCCCGATTACAACGGTATGCGTACTTTTCCCCTAGGCCGTTCTAGTTATTCGTTTCGAGCATCAGAACTGCGAAAATTTTGAGTTTCTCAAGCGTTTCTTACGTCCAAACTGTCATATCTCGCGAACGGATTGACTAATCCGCAATATTTCTGTTACATCTGAAAGTAGAAACTCGCCCGATTACAACGGTATGCGTACTTTTCCCCTAGGCCGTTCTAGTTATTCGTTTCGAGCATCAGAACTGCGAAAATTTTGAGTTTCTCAAGCGTTTCTTACCTACAAACTGCCATATCTCGCGAACGGATTGACCAATCCGCAAAATTTCTGTTGAATCTGATAGCAGAAACTCGCCCGATTACAACGGTATGCGTACTTTTCCCCTAGGCCGTTCTAGTTATTCGTTTCGAGCATCAGAACTGCGAAAATTTTGTGTTTCTCAAGCGTTTCTTACCTACAAACTGCCATATCTCGCGAACGGATTGACCAATCCGCAAAATTTCTGTTGCATCTGAAAGTAGAAAGTCGCCCGATTACAACGGTATGCGTACTTTTCCCCTAGGCCGTTCTAGTTATTCGGTTCGAGCATCAGAACTGCGAAAACTTAGAGTTTCTCAAGCGTTTCTTACCTCCAAACTGCCATATCTCGCGAACGGATTGACTAATCCGCAAAATTTCTGTTGCATCTGAAAGTAGAAACTCGCCCGATTACAACGGTATGCGTACTTTTCCCCTAGGCCGTTCTAGTTATTCGTTTCGAGCATCAGAACTGCGAAAATTTTGAGTTCCTCAAGCGTTTCTTACCTCCAAACTGCCATATCTCGCGAACGGATTGACCAATCCGCAAAATTTCTGTTGCATCTGAAAGTAGAAACTCGCCCGATTACAACGGAATGCGTACTTTTACCATAGGCCGTTCTAGTTATTCGTTTCGAGCATCAGAACTGCGAAAATGTTGAGTTTCTCAAGCGTTTCTTACCTACAAACTGCCATATCTCGCGAACGGATTGACCAATCCGCAAAATTTTTGTTGCATCTGAAAGTAGAAACTCGCCCGATTACAACGGTATGCGTTCTTTTCCCCTAGTCCGTTCTAGTTATTCGTTTCGAGCATCAGAACTGCGAAAATTTTGAGTTTCTCAAGCGTTTCTTACCTCCAAACTGCCATATCTCGCGAACGGATTGACCAATCCGCAAAATTTCTGTTGCATCTGAAAGTAGAAACTCGCCCGATTACAACGGAATGCGTACTTTTACCCTAGGCCGTTCTAGTTATTCGTTTCGAGCATCAGAACTGCGAAAATGTTGAGTTTCTCAAGCGTTTCTTACCTACAAACTGCCATATCTCGCGAACGGATTGACCAATCCGCAAAATTTCTGTTGCATCTGAAAGTAGAAAGTCGCCCGATTACAACGGTATGCGTACTTTTCCCCTAGGCCGTTCTAGTTATTCGTTTCGAGCATCAGAACTGCGAAAATTTTGAGTCTCTCAAGCGTTTCTTACGTCCAAACTGTCATATCTCGCGAACGGATTGACTAATCCGCAATATTTCTGTTACATCTGAAAGTAGAAACTCGCCCGATTACAACGGTATGCGTACTTTTCCCCTAGGCCGTTCTAGTTATTCGTTTCGAGCATCAGAACTGCGAAAATTTTGAGTTTCTCAAGCGTTTCTTACCTCCAAACTGCCATATCTCGCGAACGGATTGACCAATCCGCAAAATTTCTGTTGCATCTGAAAGTAGAAACTCGCCCGATTACAACGGAATGCGTACTTTTCCCCTAGGCCGTTCTAGTTATTCGTTTCGAGCATCAGAACTGCGAAAATGTTGAGTTTCTCAAGCGTTTCTTACCTACAAACTGCCATATCTCGCGAACGGATTGACCAATCCGCAAAATTTCTGTTGCATCTGAAAGTAGAAACTCGCCCGATTACAACGGTATGCGTACTTTTCCCCTAGACCGTTCTAGTTATGCTTGTCGAGCATCAGAACTGCGAAGATTTTGAGTTTCTCAAGCGTTTCTTACTTCCAAACTGCCATATCTCGCGAACGGATTGACCAATCCGCAAAATTTTTGTTGCATCTGAAAGTAGAAACTCGCCCGATTACAACGGTATGCGTTCTTTTCCCCTAGTCCGTTCTAGTTATTCGTTTCGAGCATCAGAACTGCGAAAATTTTGAGTTTCTCAAGCGTTTCTTACCTCCAAACTGCCATATCTCGCGAACGGATTGACCAATCCGCAAAATTTCTGTTGCATCTGAAAGTAGAAACTCGCCCGATTACAACGGTATGCGTACTTTTCCCCTAGGCCGTTCTAGTTATTCGTTTCGAGCATCAGAACTGCGAAAATTTTGAGTTTCTCAAGCGTTTCTTACATCCAAACTGCCATATCTCGCGAACGGATTGACCAATCCGCAAAATTTCTGTTGCATCTGAAAGTAGAAACTCGCCCGATTACAACGGAATGCGTACTTTTCCCCTAGGCCGTTCTAGTTATTCGTTTCGAGCATCAGAACTGCGAAAATGCTGAGTTTCTCAAGCGTTTCTTACCTACAAACTGCCATATCTCGCGAACGGATTGACCAATCCGCAAAATTTCTGTTGCATCTGAAAGTAGAAACTCGCCCGATTACAACGGTATGCGTACTTTTCCCCTAGACCGTTCTAGTTATGCTTGTCGAGCATCAGAACTGCGAAGATTTTGAGTTTCTCAAGCGTTTCTTACTTCCAAACTGCCATATCTCGCGAACGGATTGACCAATCCGCAAAATTTTTGTTGCATCTGAAAGTAGAAACTCGCCCGATTACAACGGTATGCGTTCTTTTCCCCTAGTCCGTTCTAGTTATTCGTTTCGAGCATCAGAACTGCGAAAATTTTGAGTTTCTCAAGCGTTTCTTACCTCCAAACTGCCATATCTCGCGAACGGATTGACCAATCCGCAAAATTTCTGTTGCATCTGAAAGTAGAAACTCGCCCGATTACAACGGTATGCGTACTTTTCCCCTAGGCCGTTCTAGTTATTCGTTTCGAGCATCAGAACTGCGAAAATTTTGAGTTTCTCAAGCGTTTCTTACGTCCAAACTGTCATATCTCGCGAACGGATTGACTAATCCGCAATATTTCTGTTACATCTGAAAGTAGAAACTCGCCCGATTACAACGGTATGCGTACTTTTCCCCTAGGCCGTTCTAGTTATTCGTTTCGAGCATCAGAACTGCGAAAATTTTGAGTTTCTCAAGCGTTTCTTACCTACAAACTGCCATATCTCGCGAACGGATTGACCAATCCGCAAAATTTCTGTTGCATCTGAAAGTAGAAACTCGCCCGATTACAGCGGTATGCGTACTTTTCCCCTAGACCGTTCTAGTTATGCTTGTCGAGCATCAGAACAGCGAAAATTTTGAGTTTCTCAAGCGTTTCTTACGTCCAAACTGTCATATCTCGCGAACGGATTGACTAATCCGCAATATTTCTGTTACATCTGAAAGTAGAAACTCGCCCGATTACAACGGTATGCGTACTTTTCCCCTAGGCCGTTCTAGTTATTCGTTTCGAGCATCAGAACTGCGAAAATTTTGAGTCTCTCAAGCGTTTCTTACGTCCAAACTGTCATATCTCGCGAACGGATTGACTAATCCGCAATATTTCTGTTACATCTGAAAGTAGAAACTCGCCCGATTACAACGGTATGCGTACTTTTCCCCTAGGCCGTTCTAGTTATTCGTTTCGAGCATCAGAACTGCGAAAATTTTGAGTTTCTCAAGCGTTTCTTACCTCCAAACTGCCATATCTCGCGAACGGATTGACCAATCCGCAAAATTTCTGTTGCATCTGAAAGTAGAAACTCGCCCGATTACAACGGAATGCGTACTTTTCCCCTAGGCCGTTCTAGTTATTCGTTTCGAGCATCAGAACTGCGAAAATGTTGAGTTTCTCAAGCGTTTCTTACCTACAAACTGCCATATCTCGCGAACGGATTGACCAATCCGCAAAATTTCTGTTGCATCTGAAAGTAGAAACTCGCCCGATTACAACGGTATGCGTACTTTTCCCCTAGACCGTTCTAGTTATGCTTGTCGAGCATCAGAACTGCGAAGATTTTGAGTTTCTCAAGCGTTTCTTACTTCCAAACTGCCATATCTCGCGAACGGATTGACCAATCCGCAAAATTTTTGTTGCATCTGAAAGTAGAAACTCGCCCGATTACAACGGTATGCGTTCTTTTCCCCTAGTCCGTTCTAGTTATTCGTTTCGAGCATCAGAACTGCGAAAATTTTGAGTTTCTCAAGCGTTTCTTACCTCCAAACTGCCATATCTCGCGAACGGATTGACCAATCCGCAAAATTTCTGTTGCATCTGAAAGTAGAAACTCGCCCGATTACAACGGTATGCGTACTTTTCCCCTAGGCCGTTCTAGTTATTCGTTTCGAGCATCAGAACTGCGAAAATTTTGAGTTTCTCAAGCGTTTCTTACATCCAAACTGCCATATCTCGCGAACGGATTGACCAATCCGCAAAATTTCTGTTGCATCTGAAAGTAGAAACTCGCCCGATTACAACGGAATGCGTACTTTTCCCCTAGGCCGTTCTAGTTATTCGTTTCGAGCATCAGAACTGCGAAAATGCTGAGTTTCTCAAGCGTTTCTTACCTACAAACTGCCATATCTCGCGAACGGATTGACCAATCCGCAAAATTTCTGTTGCATCTGAAAGTAGAAACTCGCCCGATTACAACGGTATGCGTACTTTTCCCCTAGACCGTTCTAGTTATGCTTGTCGAGCATCAGAACTGCGAAGATTTTGAGTTTCTCAAGCGTTTCTTACTTCCAAACTGCCATATCTCGCGAACGGATTGACCAATCCGCAAAATTTTTGTTGCATCTGAAAGTAGAAACTCGCCCGATTACAACGGTATGCGTTCTTTTCCCCTAGTCCGTTCTAGTTATTCGTTTCGAGCATCAGAACTGCGAAAATTTTGAGTTTCTCAAGCGTTTCTTACCTCCAAACTGCCATATCTCGCGAACGGATTGACCAATCCGCAAAATTTCTGTTGCATCTGAAAGTAGAAACTCGCCCGATTACAACGGTATGCGTACTTTTCCCCTAGGCCGTTCTAGTTATTCGTTTCGAGCATCAGAACTGCGAAAATTTTGAGTTTCTCAAGCGTTTCTTACGTCCAAACTGTCATATCTCGCGAACGGATTGACTAATCCGCAATATTTCTGTTACATCTGAAAGTAGAAACTCGCCCGATTACAACGGTATGCGTACTTTTCCCCTAGGCCGTTCTAGTTATTCGTTTCGAGCATCAGAACTGCGAAAATTTTGAGTTTCTCAAGCGTTTCTTACCTACAAACTGCCATATCTCGCGAACGGATTGACCAATCCGCAAAATTTCTGTTGCATCTGAAAGTAGAAACTCGCCCGATTACAGCGGTATGCGTACTTTTCCCCTAGACCGTTCTAGTTATGCTTGTCGAGCATCAGAACAGCGAAAATTTTGAGTTTCTCAAGCGTTTCTTACGTCCAAACTGTCATATCTCGCGAACGGATTGACTAATCCGCAATATTTCTGTTACATCTGAAAGTAGAAACTCGCCCGATTACAACGGTATGCGTACTTTTCCCCTAGGCCGTTCTAGTTATTCGTTTCGAGCATCAGAACTGCGAAAATTTTGAGTTTCTCAAGCGTTTCTTACCTACAAACTGCCATATCTCGCGAACGGATTGACCAATCCGCAAAATTTCTGTTGAATCTGATAGCAGAAACTCGCCCGATTACAACGGTATGCGTACTTTTCCCCTAGGCCGTTCTAGTTATTCGTTTCGAGCATCAGAACTGCGAAAATTTTGTGTTTCTCAAGCGTTTCTTACCTACAAACTGCCATATCTCGCGAACGGATTGACCAATCCGCAAAATTTCTGTTGCATCTGAAAGTAGAAACTCGCCCGATTACAACTGTATGCGTACTTTTCCCCTAGACCGTTCTAGTTATGCTTGTCGAGCATCAGAACAGCGAAAATTTTGAGTTTCTCAAGCGTTTCTTACCTCCAAACTGCCATATCTCGCGAACGGATTGACCAATCCGCAAAATTTCTGTTGCATCTGAAAGTAGAAACTCGCCCGATTACAACGGTATGCGTACTTTTCCCCTAGGCCGTTCTAGTTATTCGTTTCGAGCATCAGAACTGCGAAAATTTTGAGTTTCTCAAGCGTTTCTTACCTACAAACTGCCATATCTCGCGAACGGATTGACCAATCCGCAAAATTTCTGTTGCATCTGAAAGTAGAAACTCGCCCGATTACAACGGTATGCGTACTTTTCCCCTAGGCCGTTCTAGTTATTCGTTTCGAGCATCAGAACTGCGAAAATTTTGAGTTTCTCAAGCGTTTCTTACGTCCAAACTGTCATATCTCGCGAACGGATTGACTAATCCGCAATATTTCTGTTACATCTGAAAGTAGAAACTCGCCCGATTACAACGGTATGCGTACTTTTCCCCTAGGCCGTTCTAGTTATTCGTTTCGAGCATCAGAACTGCGAAAATTTTGAGTTTCTCAAGCGTTTCTTACCTACAAACTGCCATATCTCGCGAACGGATTGACCAATCCGCAAAATTTCTGTTGCATCTGAAAGTAGAAACTCGCCCGATTACAGCGGTATGCGTACTTTTCCCCTAGACCGTTCTAGTTATGCTTGTCGAGCATCAGAACAGCGAAAATTTTGAGTTTCTCAAGCGTTTCTTACGTCCAAACTGTCATATCTCGCGAACGGATTGACTAATCCGCAATATTTCTGTTACATCTGAAAGTAGAGACTCGCCCGATTACAACGGTATGCGTACTTTTCCCCTAGGCCGTTCTAGTTATTCGTTTCGAGCATCAGAACTGCGAAAATTTTGAGTTTCTCAAGCGTTTCTTACCTACAAACTGCCATATCTCGCGAACGGATTGACCAATCCGCAAAATTTCTGTTGAATCTGATAGCAGAAACTCGCCCGATTACAACGGTATGCGTACTTTTCCCCTAGGCCGTTCTAGTTATTCGTTTCGAGCATCAGAACTGCGAAAATTTTGTGTTTCTCAAGCGTTTCTTACCTACAAACTGCCATATCTCGCGAACGGATTGACCAATCCGCAAAATTTCTGTTGCATCTGAAAGTAGAAACTCGCCCGATTACAACTGTATGCGTACTTTTCCCCTAGACCGTTCTAGTTATGCTTGTCGAGCATCAGAACAGCGAAAATTTTGAGTTTCTCAAGCGTTTCTTACCTCCAAACTGCCATATCTCGCGAACGGATTGACCAATCCGCAAAATTTCTGTTGCATCTGAAAGTAGAAACTCGCCCGATTACAACGGTATGCGTACTTTTCCCCTAGGCCGTTCTAGTTATTCGTTTCGAGCATCAGAACTGCGAAAATTTTGAGTTTCTCAAGCGTTTCTTACTTCCAAACTGCCATATCTCGCGAACGGATTGACCAATCCGCAAAATTTCTGTTGCATCTGAAAGTAGAAACTCGCCCGATTACAACGGTATGCGTTCTTTTCCCCTAGTCCGTTCTAGTTATTCGTTTCGAGCATCAGAACTGCGAAAATTTTGAGTTTCTCAAGCGTTTCTTACCTCCAAACTGCCATATCTCGCGAACGGATTGACCAATCCGCAAAATTTCTGTTGCATCTGAAAGTAGAAACTCGCCCAATTACAACGGAATGCGTACTTTTCCCCTAGGCCGTTCTAGTTATTCGTTTCGAGCATCAGAACAGCGAAAATTTTGAGTTTCTCAAGCGTTTCTTACGTCCAAACTGTCATATCTCGCGAACGGATTGACTAATCCGCAATATTTCTGTTACATCTGAAAGTAGAAACTCGCCCGATTACAACGGTATGCGTACTTTTCCCCTAGGCCGTTCTAGTTAATCGTTTCGAGCATCAGAACTGCGAAAATTTTGAGTTTCTCAAGCGTTTCTTACGTACAAACTGCCATATCTCGCGAACGGATTGACCAATCCGCAAAATTTCTGTTGAATCTGATAGCAGAAACTCGCCCGATTACAACGGTATGCGTACTTTTCCCCTAGGCCGTTCTAGATATGCTTGTCGAGCATCAGAACAGCGAAAATTTTGAGTTTCTCAAGCGTTTCTTACCTCCAAACTGCCATATCTCGCGACCGGATTGACTAATTCGCAAAATTTCTGTTGCATCTGAAAGTAGAAAGTCGCCCGATTACAACGGTATGCGTACTTTTCCCCTAGGCCGTTCTAGTTATTCGTTTCGAGCATCGGAACTGCGAAAATTTTGAGTTTCTCAAGCGTTTCTTACGTCCAAACTGTCATATCTCGCGAACGGATTGACTAATCCGCAATATTTCTGTTACATCTGAAAGTAGAAACTCGCCCGATTACAACGGTATGCGTACTTTTCCCCTAGGCCGTTCTAGTTATTCGTTTCGAGCATCAGAACTGCGAAAATTTTGAGTTTCTCAAGCGTTTCTTACTTTCAAACTGCCATATCTCGCGAACGGATTGACCAATCCGCAAAATTTCTGTTGCATCTGAAAGTAGAAAGTCGCCCGATTACAACGGTATGCGTACTTTTCCCCTAGGCCGTTCTAGTTATTCGTTTCGAGCATCAGAACTGCGAAAATTTTGAGTTTCTCAAGCGTTTCTTACCTACAAACTGCCATATCTCGCGAACGGATTGACCAATCCGCAAAATTTCTGTTGCATCTGAAAGTAGAAACTCGCCCGATTACAACGGTATGCGTACTTTTCCCCTAGGCCGCTCTATTTATTCGTTTCGAGCATCAGAAATGCGAAAATTTTGTGTTTCTCAAGTGTTTCATACTTCCAAACTGCCATATCTCGCGAACGGATTGACCAATCCGCAAAATTTCTGTTGCATCTGAAAGTAGAAAGTCGCCCGATTACAACGGTATGCGTACTTTTCCCCTAGGCCGTTCTAGTTATTCGTTTCGAGCATCAGAACTGCGAAAACTTAGAGTTTCTCAAGCGTTTCTTACCTCCAAACTGCCATATCTCCCGAACGGATTGACCAATCCGCAAAATTTCTGTTGCATCTGAAAGTAGAAACTCGCCCGATTACAACGGAATGCGTACTTTTCCCCTAGGCCGTTCTAGTTATTCGTTTCGAGCATCAGAACTGCGAAAATGTTGAGTTTCTCAAGCGTTTCTTACCTACAAAGTGCCATATCTCGCGAACGGATTGACCACTCCGCAAAATTTCTGTTGCATCTGAAAGTAGAAACTCGCCCGATTACAACGGTATGCGTACTTTTCCCCTAGACCGTTCTAGTTATGCTTGTCGAGCATCAGAACAGCGAAAATTTTGAGTTTCTCAAGCGTTTCTTACGTCCAAACTGCCATATCTCGCGAACGGATTGACCAATTCGCAAAATTTCTGTTGCATCTGAAAGTAGAAAGTCGCCCGATTACAACGGTATGCGTACTTTTCCCCTAGGCCGTTCTAGTTATTCGTTTCGAGCATCAGAACTGCGAAAATTTTGAGTCTCTCAAGCGTTTCTTACGTCCAAACTGTCATATCTCGCGAACGGATTGACTAATCCGCAATATTTCTGTTACATCTGAAAGTAGAAACTCGCCCGATTACAACGGTATGCGTACTTTTCCCCTAGGCCGTTCTAGTTATTCGTTTCGAGCATCAGAACTGCGAAAATTTTGAGTTTCTCAAGCGTTTCTTACCTCCAAACTGCCATATCTCGCGAACGGATTGACCAATCCGCAAAATTTCTGTTGCATCTGAAAGTAGAAACTCGCCCGATTACAACGGAATGCGTACTTTTCCCCTAGGCCGTTCTAGTTATTCGTTTCGAGCATCAGAACTGCGAAAATGTTGAGTTTCTCAAGCGTTTCTTACCTACAAACTGCCATATCTCGCGAACGGATTGACCAATCCGCAAAATTTCTGTTGCATCTGAAAGTAGAAACTCGCCCGATTACAACGGTATGCGTACTTTTCCCCTAGACCGTTCTAGTTATGCTTGTCGAGCATCAGAACTGCGAAGATTTTGAGTTTCTCAAGCGTTTCTTACTTCCAAACTGCCATATCTCGCGAACGGATTGACCAATCCGCAAAATTTTTGTTGCATCTGAAAGTAGAAACTCGCCCGATTACAACGGTATGCGTTCTTTTCCCCTAGTCCGTTCTAGTTATTCGTTTCGAGCATCAGAACTGCGAAAATTTTGAGTTTCTCAAGCGTTTCTTACCTCCAAACTGCCATATCTCGCGAACGGATTGACCAATCCGCAAAATTTCTGTTGCATCTGAAAGTAGAAACTCGCCCGATTACAACGGTATGCGTACTTTTCCCCTAGGCCGTTCTAGTTATTCGTTTCGAGCATCAGAACTGCGAAAATTTTGAGTTTCTCAAGCGTTTCTTACGTCCAAACTGTCATATCTCGCGAACGGATTGACTAATCCGCAATATTTCTGTTACATCTGAAAGTAGAAACTCGCCCGATTACAACGGTATGCGTACTTTTCCCCTAGGCCGCTCTATTTATTCGTTTCGAGCATCAGAAATGCGAAAATTTTGTGTTTCTCAAGTGTTTCATACTTCCAAACTGCCATATCTCGCGAACGGATTGACCAATCCGCAAAATTTCTGTTGCATCTGAAAGTAGAAAGTCGCCCGATTACAACGGTATGCGTACTTTTCCCCTAGGCCGTTCTAGTTATTCGTTTCGAGCATCAGAACTGCGAAAACTTAGAGTTTCTCAAGCGTTTCTTACCTCCAAACTGCCATATCTCCCGAACGGATTGACCAATCCGCAAAATTTCTGTTGCATCTGAAAGTAGAAACTCGCCCGATTACAACGGAATGCGTACTTTTCCCCTAGGCCGTTCTAGTTATTCGTTTCGAGCATCAGAACTGCGAAAATGTTGAGTTTCTCAAGCGTTTCTTACCTACAAAGTGCCATATCTCGCGAACGGATTGACCACTCCGCAAAATTTCTGTTGCATCTGAAAGTAGAAACTCGCCCGATTACAACGGTATGCGTACTTTTCCCCTAGACCGTTCTAGTTATGCTTGTCGAGCATCAGAACAGCGAAAATTTTGAGTTTCTCAAGCGTTTCTTACGTCCAAACTGCCATATCTCGCGAACGGATTGACCAATTCGCAAAATTTCTGTTGCATCTGAAAGTAGAAAGTCGCCCGATTACAACGGTATGCGTACTTTTCCCCTAGGCCGTTCTAGTTATTCGTTTCGAGCATCAGAACTGCGAAAATTTTGAGTCTCTCAAGCGTTTCTTACGTCCAAACTGTCATATCTCGCGAACGGATTGACTAATCCGCAATATTTCTGTTACATCTGAAAGTAGAAACTCGCCCGATTACAACGGTATGCGTACTTTTCCCCTAGGCCGTTCTAGTTATTCGTTTCGAGCATCAGAACTGCGAAAATTTTGAGTTTCTCAAGCGTTTCTTACCTCCAAACTGCCATATCTCGCGAACGGATTGACCAATCCGCAAAATTTCTGTTGCATCTGAAAGTAGAAACTCGCCCGATTACAACGGAATGCGTACTTTTCCCCTAGGCCGTTCTAGTTATTCGTTTCGAGCATCAGAACTGCGAAAATGTTGAGTTTCTCAAGCGTTTCTTACCTACAAACTGCCATATCTCGCGAACGGATTGACCAATCCGCAAAATTTCTGTTGCATCTGAAAGTAGAAACTCGCCCGATTACAACGGTATGCGTACTTTTCCCCTAGACCGTTCTAGTTATGCTTGTCGAGCATCAGAACTGCGAAGATTTTGAGTTTCTCAAGCGTTTCTTACTTCCAAACTGCCATATCTCGCGAACGGATTGACCAATCCGCAAAATTTTTGTTGCATCTGAAAGTAGAAACTCGCCCGATTACAACGGTATGCGTTCTTTTCCCCTAGTCCGTTCTAGTTATTCGTTTCGAGCATCAGAACTGCGAAAATTTTGAGTTTCTCAAGCGTTTCTTACCTCCAAACTGCCATATCTCGCGAACGGATTGACCAATCCGCAAAATTTCTGTTGCATCTGAAAGTAGAAACTCGCCCGATTACAACGGTATGCGTACTTTTCCCCTAGGCCGTTCTAGTTATTCGTTTCGAGCATCAGAACTGCGAAAATTTTGAGTTTCTCAAGCGTTTCTTACGTCCAAACTGTCATATCTCGCGAACGGATTGACTAATCCGCAATATTTCTGTTACATCTGAAAGTAGAAACTCGCCCGATTACAACGGTATGCGTACTTTTCCCCTAGGCCGTTCTAGTTATTCGTTTCGAGCATCAGAACTGCGAAAATTTTGAGTTTCTCAAGCGTTTCTTACCTACAAACTGCCATATCTCGCGAACGGATTGACCAATCCGCAAAATTTCTGTTGCATCTGAAAGTAGAAACTCGCCCGATTACAGCGGTATGCGTACTTTTCCCCTAGACCGTTCTAGTTATGCTTGTCGAGCATCAGAACAGCGAAAATTTTGAGTTTCTCAAGCGTTTCTTACGTCCAAACTGTCATATCTCGCGAACGGATTGACTAATCCGCAATATTTCTGTTACATCTGAAAGTAGAAACTCGCCCGATTACAACGGTATGCGTACTTTTCCCCTAGGCCGTTCTAGTTATTCGTTTCGAGCATCAGAACTGCGAAAATTTTGAGTTTCTCAAGCGTTTCTTACCTACAAACTGCCATATCTCGCGAACGGATTGACCAATCCGCAAAATTTCTGTTGAATCTGATAGCAGAAACTCGCCCGATTACAACGGTATGCGTACTTTTCCCCTAGGCCGTTCTAGTTATTCGTTTCGAGCATCAGAACTGCGAAAATTTTGTGTTTCTCAAGCGTTTCTTACCTACAAACTGCCATATCTCGCGAACGGATTGACCAATCCGCAAAATTTCTGTTGCATCTGAAAGTAGAAACTCGCCCGATTACAACTGTATGCGTACTTTTCCCCTAGACCGTTCTAGTTATGCTTGTCGAGCATCAGAACAGCGAAAATTTTGAGTTCCTCAAGCGTTTCTTACCTCCAAACTGCCATATCTCGCGAACGGATTGACCAATCCGCAAAATTTCTGTTGCATCTGAAAGTAGAAACTCGCCCGATTACAACGGTATGCGTACTTTTCCCCTAGGCCGTTCTAGTTATTCGTTTCGAGCATCAGAACTGCGAAAATTTTGAGTTTCTCAAGCGTTTCTTACCTACAAACTGCCATATCTCGCGAACGGATTGACCAATCCGCAAAATTTCTGTTGCATCTGAAAGTAGAAACTCGCCCGATTACAACGGTATGCGTACTTTTCCCCTAGGCCGCTCTATTTATTCGTTTCGAGCATCAGAAATGCGAAAATTTTGTGTTTCTCAAGTGTTTCATACTTCCAAACTGCCATATCTCGCGAACGGATTGACCAATCCGCAAAATTTCTGTTGCATCTGAAAGTAGAAAGTCGCCCGATTACAACGGTATGCGTACTTTTCCCCTAGGCCGTTCTAGTTATTCGTTTCGAGCATCAGAACTGCGAAAACTTAGAGTTTCTCAAGCGTTTCTTACCTCCAAACTGCCATATCTCCCGAACGGATTGACCAATCCGCAAAATTTCTGTTGCATCTGAAAGTAGAAACTCGCCCGATTACAACGGAATGCGTACTTTTCCCCTAGGCCGTTCTAGTTATTCGTTTCGAGCATCAGAACTGCGAAAATGTTGAGTTTCTCAAGCGTTTCTTACCTACAAAGTGCCATATCTCGCGAACGGATTGACCACTCCGCAAAATTTCTGTTGCATCTGAAAGTAGAAACTCGCCCGATTACAACGGTATGCGTACTTTTCCCCTAGACCGTTCTAGTTATGCTTGTCGAGCATCAGAACAGCGAAAATTTTGAGTTTCTCAAGCGTTTCTTACGTCCAAACTGCCATATCTCGCGAACGGATTGACCAATTCGCAAAATTTCTGTTGCATCTGAAAGTAGAAAGTCGCCGATTACAACGGTATGCGTACTTTTCCCTAGGCCGTTCTAGTTATTCGTTTCGAGCATCAGAACTGCGAAAATTTTGAGTCTCTCAAGCGTTTCTTACGTCCAAACTGTCATATCTCGCGAACGGATTGACTAATCCGCAATATTTCTGTTACATCTGAAAGTAGAAACTCGCCCGATTACAACGGTATGCGTACTTTTCCCCTAGGCCGTTCTAGTTATTCGTTTCGAGCATCAGAACTGCGAAAATTTTGAGTTTCTCAAGCGTTTCTTACCTCCAAACTGCCATATCTCGCGAACGGATTGACCAATCCGCAAAATTTCTGTTGCATCTGAAAGTAGAAACTCGCCCGATTACAACGGAATGCGTACTTTTCCCCTAGGCCGTTCTAGTTATTCGTTTCGAGCATCAGAACTGCGAAAATGTTGAGTTTCTCAAGCGTTTCTTACCTACAAACTGCCATATCTCGCGAACGGATTGACCAATCCGCAAAATTTCTGTTGCATCTGAAAGTAGAAACTCGCCCGATTACAACGGTATGCGTACTTTTCCCCTAGACCGTTCTAGTTATGCTTGTCGAGCATCAGAACTGCGAAGATTTTGAGTTTCTCAAGCGTTTCTTACTTCCAAACTGCCATATCTCGCGAACGGATTGACCAATCCGCAAAATTTTTGTTGCATCTGAAAGTAGAAACTCGCCCGATTACAACGGTATGCGTTCTTTTCCCTAGTCCGTTCTAGTTATTCGTTTCGAGCATCAGAACTGCGAAAATTTTGAGTTTCTCAAGCGTTTCTTACCTCCAAACTGCCATATCTCGCGAACGGATTGACCAATCCGCAAAATTTCTGTTGCATCTGAAAGTAGAAACTCGCCCGATTACAACGGTATGCGTACTTTTCCCCTAGGCCGTTCTAGTTATTCGTTTCGAGCATCAGAACTGCGAAAATTTTGAGTTTTCTCAAGCGTTTCTTACGTCCAAACTGTCATATCTCGCGAACGGATTGACTAATCCGCAATATTTCTGTTACATCTGAAAGTAGAAACTCGCCCGATTACAACGGTATGCGTACTTTTCCCCTAGGCCGTTCTAGTTATTCGTTTCGAGCATCAGAACTGCGAAAATTTTGAGTTTCTCAAGCGTTTCTTACCTACAAACTGCCATATCTCGCGAACGGATTGACCAATCCGCAAAATTTCTGTTGCATCTGAAAGTAGAAACTCGCCCGATTACAGCGGTATGCGTACTTTTCCCCTAGACCGTTCTAGTTATGCTTGTCGAGCATCAGAACAGCGAAAATTTTGAGTTTCTCAAGCGTTTCTTACGTCCAAACTGTCATATCTCGCGAACGGATTGACTAATCCGCAATATTTCTGTTACATCTGAAAGTAGAAACTCGCCCGATTACAACGGTATGCGTACTTTTCCCCTAGGGCCGTTCTAGTTATTCGTTTCGAGCATCAGAACTGCGAAAATTTTGAGTTTCTCAAGCGTTTCTTACCTACAAACTGCCATATCTCGCGAACGGATTGACCAATCCGCAAAATTTCTGTTGAATCTGATAGCAGAAACTCGCCCGATTACAACGGTATGCGTACTTTTCCCCTAGGCCGTTCTAGTTATTCGTTTCGAGCATCAGAACTGCGAAAATTTTGTGTTTCTCAAGCG
Organism: Ptiloglossa arizonensis; assembly: GCF_051014685.1. NCBI lineage: Eukaryota > Metazoa > Arthropoda > Insecta > Hymenoptera > Colletidae > Ptiloglossa > Ptiloglossa arizonensis. The sequence goes on from NW_027479804.1 coordinate 61,469, forward strand.
TTTCTTACCTACAAACTGCCATATCTCGCGAACGGATTGACCAATCCGCAAAATTTCTGTTGCATCTGAAAGTAGAAACTCGCCCGATTACAACTGTATGCGTACTTTTCCCCTAGACCGTTCTAGTTATGCTTGTCGAGCATCAGAACAGCGAAAATTTTGAGTTTCTCAAGCGTTTCTTACCTCCAAACTGCCATATCTCGCGAACGGATTGACCAATCCGCAAAATTTCTGTTGCATCTGAAAGTAGAAACTCGCCCGATTACAACGGTATGCGTACTTTTCCCCTAGGCCGTTCTAGTTATTCGTTTCGAGCATCAGAACTGCGAAAATTTTGAGTTTCTCAAGCGTTTCTTACCTACAAACTGCCATATCTCGCGAACGGATTGACCAATCCGCAAAATTTCTGTTGCATCTGAAAGTAGAAACTCGCCCGATTACAACGGTATGCGTACTTTTCCCCTAGGCCGTTCTAGTTATTCGTTTCGAGCATCAGAACTGCGAAATTTTGAGTTTCTCAAGCGTTTCTTACGTCCAAACTGTCATATCTCGCGAACGGATTGACTAATCCGCAATATTTCTGTTACATCTGAAAGTAGAAACTCGCCCGATTACAACGGTATGCGTACTTTTCCCCTAGGCCGTTCTAGTTATTCGTTTCGAGCATCAGAACTGCGAAAATTTTGAGTTTCTCAAGCGTTTCTTACCTACAAACTGCCATATCTCGCGAACGGATTGACCAATCCGCAAAATTTCTGTTGCATCTGAAAGTAGAAACTCGCCCGATTACAGCGGTATGCGTACTTTTCCCCTAGACCGTTCTAGTTATGCTTGTCGAGCATCAGAACAGCGAAAATTTGAGTTTCTCAAGCGTTTCTTACGTCCAAACTGTCATATCTCGCGAACGGATTGACTAATCCGCAATATTTCTGTTACATCTGAAAGTAGAGACTCGCCCGATTACAACGGTATGCGTACTTTTCCCTAGGCCGTTCTAGTTATTCGTTTCGAGCATCAGAACTGCGAAAATTTTGAGTTTCTCAAGCGTTTCTTACCTACAAACTGCCATATCTCGCGAACGGATTGACCAATCCGCAAAATTTCTGTTGAATCTGATAGCAGAAACTCGCCCGATTACAACGGTATGCGTACTTTTCCCCTAGGCCGTTCTAGTTATTCGTTTCGAGCATCAGAACTGCGAAAATTTTGTGTTTCTCAAGCGTTTCTTACCTACAAACTGCCATATCTCGCGAACGGATTGACCAATCCGCAAAATTTCTGTTGCATCTGAAAGTAGAAACTCGCCCGATTACAACTGTATGCGTACTTTTCCCCTAGACCGTTCTAGTTATGCTTGTCGAGCATCAGAACAGCGAAAATTTTGAGTTTCTCAAGCGTTTCTTACCTCCAAACTGCCATATCTCGCGAACGGATTGACCAATCCGCAAAATTTCTGTTGCATCTGAAAGTAGAAACTCGCCCGATTACAACGGTATGCGTACTTTTCCCCTAGGCCGTTCTAGTTATTCGTTTCGAGCATCAGAACTGCGAAAATTTTGAGTTTCTCAAGCGTTTCTTACTTCCAAACTGCCATATCTCGCGAACGGATTGACCAATCCGCAAAATTTCTGTTGCATCTGAAAGTAGAAACTCGCCCGATTACAACGGTATGCGTTCTTTTCCCTAGTCCGTTCTAGTTATTCGTTTCGAGCATCAGAACTGCGAAAATTTTGAGTTTCTCAAGCGTTTCTTACCTCCAAACTGCCATATCTCGCGAACGGATTGACCAATCCGCAAAATTTCTGTTGCATCTGAAAGTAGAAACTCGCCCAATTACAACGGAATGCGTACTTTTCCCCTAGGCCGTTCTAGTTATTCGTTTCGAGCATCAGAACAGCGAAAATTTTGAGTTTCTCAAGCGTTTCTTACGTCCAAACTGTCATATCTCGCGAACGGATTGACTAATCCGCAATATTTCTGTTACATCTGAAAGTAGAAACTCGCCCGATTACAACGGTATGCGTACTTTTCCCCTAGGCCGTTCTAGTTAATCGTTTCGAGCATCAGAACTGCGAAAATTTTGAGTTTCTCAAGCGTTTCTTACGTACAAACTGCCATATCTCGCGAACGGATTGACCAATCCGCAAAATTTCTGTTGAATCTGATAGCAGAAACTCGCCCGATTACAACGGTATGCGTACTTTTCCCCTAGGCCGTTCTAGATATGCTTGTCGAGCATCAGAACAGCGAAAATTTGAGTTTCTCAAGCGTTTCTTACCTCCAAACTGCCATATCTCGCGACCGGATTGACTAATTCGCAAATTTCTGTTGCATCTGAAAGTAGAAAGTCGCCCGATTACAACGGTATGCGTACTTTTCCCCTAGGCCGTTCTAGTTATTCGTTTCGAGCATCGGAACTGCGAAAATTTTGAGTTTCTCAAGCGTTTCTTACGTCCAAACTGTCATATCTCGCGAACGGATTGACTAATCCGCAATATTTCTGTTACATCTGAAAGTAGAAACTCGCCCGATTACAACGGTATGCGTACTTTTCCCCTAGGCCGTTCTAGTTATTCGTTTCGAGCATCAGAACTG